>NC_049988.1:19341269-19371983 GCF_000003815.2 Branchiostoma floridae
TGCATCCACCCTGACTTTAGACAGAGGGTTTATATTTTGGGATAAAATTTCTTCGCATATAGCAAAACTTTGCCATTGCGATTAGTATTAGTTCTACGTCATAACCTACTTATCATCATCAGTGTCAGAGTCTTGGATATATGAATGTTCAAGACGATGGCATAATGGGTCTTGAATAGTAATATTATCTATCGGGATACCCCCTCCCCCAATATCCAATCCACTGTTGTTGTTTTGGATGTGAACATCTGACTGTGAGCGAAGACAAAGCTGTGGAAGTTGAAGAATCACAATGTGTTAAAAACAATGTTCATGATTCTCATGTCTTTTGCGATTCCCGCATCTCTGTACAGGTTGTTTCTGCTATAACAAGTATCTGTCTTCTTGCTGGCAACGTTGTATACTTTAGACAAGACCTTAGAATCAAGGATTTCTTTCAACTGATCAAAAGCCTGTATCAAAGCTACTTTGGACTGCATGTTGCCAGATTTGAAACAATCTAGTGTTTTGTGTAGACAAAAGTCATACTGACATACATTCGTGTATGAACACGTTTTGTAATTAGTGGATTCACGAAAATCTGTGCTCTCAGTGTTCGACCTTTTTAAGATGGTTTCTTGTGATAAATATTGGGATTTAAACCATAGCACTATGATGTGATTGTAGATTGAAGTTGTTTCAGAATTTTCAATGGATTAAAGCAGTAGATTCTTTTTTAAGAATATCTAAAGTCGTTATTTGCGATGAACTAAATGGTTTTGTTTGGCCAATTCTAGAGGTATTTTGTCACGTCACATATCTAATTTGGCAGTGTTGCCATAGGTGGTTTTCAACCTAGTGGAAAAACCTGTCGCTCTGATGATCGTCGTTTTTGAGATGAACCTTCAACTCTGACCCCTGATGATGAGGTGACCTTGCCATGCTGCTGTCTGTCTGTCTGTATTGTTGTACACTTTAACAGGAAATGACGCCGTGACCTGATGAAGTTAAAATGACTGCTGAAATTTCATTGCATCTTCGGTATCAAATATTGCAAAGTGTCTTCAATTTACAGCCAGTAAAAGTCATTCAGCAGCCATGACTGTCTCTGGTGCTGAAAATGCCATCCTACATGTGATTGTTTACAATTGGAATCTTTAACTCGCTGAATTATGTTACTCGCTTTACCGGCTTTGGAATGAGCTGTAAATGTGTATAGCATAATAGGTGCCATCTATATATCTACACTAAGTAGCTATCTTTTGTATATATGTATAAACTTGTGTTGTGTTTTCATTCGTGTGTCTGTCTGTCTTTATTTATGGATGTGTGTACCAGTATGTGTGTGTTTCTGCCTGTATGTCCGTATATATATATATATATATATATATGTATGTACCTGTGTATGTATATGTGTATGTATGTATGTAAGTGTGCGTATGCTCTTGTTGTGTCTGTCCTTCTGTGTATATGTGCGCGATATACTTTTAGCTAAACCAGTTAACCTACGTCACATTTCCTACCCTGGGCCAGGTCGGGCTGTTTGCGTGTGTCTGTGTGTGTCTGTGTGTGTGTGTGTATGTGTCTGTGCGTCTGTGTGTGTCTGTGTATGTCTGTGTGTCTGTGTGTGTATGTGTGTGTGTGTCTGTGTGTGTCTGTGTGTCTGTGTGTGTATGTGTCTGTGTGCCTGCGTGTGTCTGTGTGTGTGTGTGTCTGTGTGTGTCTGTGTCTGTCTGTGTGTGTCTGTGTGTGTGTGTGTATGTGTCTGTGCGTCTGTGTGTGTCTGTGTGTGTCTGTGTGTCTGTGTGTGTATGTGTCTGTGTGTCTGTGTGTGTATGTGTCTGTGTGCCTGTGAGTGTCTGTGTCTGTGTGTGAATTTGTGTGTGTATGGGTGTGTGTCTGCGTGCGTGCATATATCCGTATACAACTCATTCAGATTGAAGAAAAGAAGGTCCAAGCAAAGGCAAAATTTAACATACACCATATTGTAATTTCACCAAACTTCCAAATGTGATACAGTAGTTATATATACTAATAAAGCTCACGCTATCTTGGTGATAGTGCAATAGGTAATACAGATCTATAAGTTAAATATTTCTTATGATAACATGCTGATACATGTATCAACCTGTGTTCTTCTATTATGTATACTACCATATAACGTACGCCACCATATACTATCAACACATACAATATAACGCTAGCAACCATACAGCATCATCAACATACAACATATAACGTTTCCTACCGTATGCCATCACAAATATATATATATATATATATATATATATATATATATATATATACATATATACTTGTCTACGTTAGATGAATATGATTAGTAGCCACAGGTGCTACAACTAGTCCAAAGCGTTTCTACAATAAAAAGAAACTTTCAACAAATTTTTTTTTCCTGCAACGTTGCTAAAACATCTTGCTGTTAAACTTTATTCTAAATTACAACAAAAGAACTGACAATTCCTACTGTGAAGTCCGCTAATATAACGTTACTTTCTACATAATGTTCGCAACCACCATACCTTATATAAAAATTATTTTCACGGGAAAGAAATTATCTTATCGCATTATTACTATAATCCACCACTTATAGCACACCTACACACCGTGTCTGCTACAAAGTTATATCTACTTAATCTGAAATACACCTAACATAGAACAAAGGACTGCAATACAATGTATCACTCGATGAATGAAGTTTTTGTAAGACATGTGACCGCACAAATTGTTATTACCGTGGTTTTTGTTTGCTTTTCAACATCTCCAAAGTTATAAGTTTGCCCAATTTACTTATGTATAAAAGTCAAATGCACTTCAATGCTAACGCTGTTTCTAGATGTCGCAAATCAACACAACAGCAGTAAATGCACTTTCGTGTCCTCCATCAAGAATGGTTTGTATTTCCATTCTAAGTTTGTTTGGGAACAGTAAAGCGAAGAAAGAAAGGATGGAGCGAGGAAAGACAGGATGGAGCGAACTCAAGAAAGAAAGAATTGATTTACACTATGGGGGGGGGGGGTCTCCACTGGTCTGAAAGAAGAAGTTGTAAACAACAAACCCCTCTTAATGAAGATAAAAAGAGATCCACAATGATAAGAAATTACAGAAAAGTGAAACCTAACTTTCATTGAATAACATTACCACGAATTGCAGAATATGATGGTATGAAGGTATTGTCCTTCCTTATCCCTAACAAGGGTTCTACAATGATATGACACTATTTCTAATCGGCCTTTTAAAGTTGTCTATGCATGAAATGATTAGAATTTTACAATGAAGAAATGGATTTTTTAAAAGAGTTTCCCACTTCAGTGTGCCAGCGCCATCTTTTGGTTATTTTGTAAACTGCAACTAAAAGTTTGTTAGTAACGTTATACTTTGCGCGGAACTCATGCGTGACTCCTCTCCCTCGAGTCTTAACCGCAAAAAAATCTAACACTGCTAGAAGTGTTCAAGGGAGGCTTACTTTGCGCTATAGCTAGATCCACGTCTAAATTAGCTCATGGTCCTCACCTGCGCAGATTCATGTAGGAATAGTGCTGTCAACTTTGGAAAGTTATCAGTGCCAAAGAACAACATTTTGTTTAAGAGGCACCCTTAGCAGTGAAAACTATCCAAGGCATCTTAGGGGGCTAGGGGGTCTGTATGGGGATGGACATTAGTGAGGCGTATGTGTATGTGTGTGTGTGTGTGTGTGTGTATGCGAGTGTATGTGTGTGTGCATGTATGTGTATGTGTGTGTGTGTGTGTGTATGCGAGTGTATGTGTGTGTGCATGTATGTGTATGTGTGTGTGTGTGTGTGTGTATGCGAGTGTATGTGTGTGTGCATGTATGTGTATGTGTGTGTGTGTGTGTGCGCGTGCGTGTGTGTGTGTGTGTTCGTGTGTGCGTGTGTGTGTCTGTGTGTCTGTGCGTGTGTGTGTGTGTGTGTGTGAGAGTGTGCATGTATGTGTATGTATGTGTGTGTGTGCGTGTGTGTACGTGTGTGTATGTGTGAGAGAGTGTGTGCGTGTGTGTGCGTGTGTGTTCGTGCGTTTGTGTGTGCGTGTGTGTGTGCGTGCGTGTGTGTGTGTGTGTGTGTGTGTGTGTGTGGTGTGGTGTGGTTGGAGGGGACGCGCAATAAACTTTTTATGCTCACGAGGTTCGACTACGTACACTTTAAGCCACGTTTATAATTCTCCCTGTGTACATGCATTACATAATATTTTCACACAATTCACGTTATGGCAGATGAATTACGAAAATATGGGCAGGATTGAAATTTTACCTCACCGTGAAAGGGATTATGCAGACAGAATAAAGATAAAAGTTGATTGTCACCATTGCATTGTTAAAAGATTTGCTCCAGTATTACTCTTTATTTCAGCAAAGAAAGCAAATGTAAGGCCGTGGGTTTAGTTTTGTGGTTGGTTATTTCTAAGGAGCAGGTCTGATCTTCATGACAGAAGCCTTGATGGAGTACTGGTGAGCTGACCACGCTGCCCATTCTATACCATGTGTATAATCCCCCCCGCCGCCATGCTTGTACGGCTGGTTCAGGCTAGCGCGGTCACAATACCTATACCACCAACCACCACGACCGCCCCAAACAGTTGCGCAGTTAGCGCCCCAGTCGTCGTTATCCTGGTCGTGTGTTGAGAATCTGCGACCATCATGCCAGCTTAACCCATACCCACCATCCCCAGCAGTGCCGCTATAGGCACCAACATGCAGACGGTACTTTGCCGCTTCATCCTCGATATAGAACCTATCATATTCAGCATATACCGTTTCACAGGACCAATTCTCCAGATCAATGCGCAGAAGGTATACCTTCTCGTTTGAGATCTGATAGATTTTGTCGTTTCCGAGCCAAAACTCGCCACTGAGGTCCCCAAACCCATTTTTGTAAGTTTCCCAGTCATTAGCAAAATCTACGGAACCGTCGAAGCGCTTCTGGAGGACAGTCCAGCCGCCGGCCCCGGCTTCCATCTCACAGTAGACCCGGAACGAGGCTCCGGTGGCGTCTGGCTTGATGGTGTTGACACCGCTGGTGGTGTGGCCTGCCTTGTAGACGTCGTCACAGTCTGCAAGTCATTTGAGTTAAAGTTACATTAAAGGAAGGATGTTCGTCTCAGATGTTGAACTTGTCATGTTCATAATGAGATTACGAAAGTCGGTGTTTGCGGAAAACCCATGCTTTGCTAATAGACCAATGAAGATTACAACAAAGCTAGAATGAAAGGCAAGTCGATACAGATTACATACCTTTCAGGCTGACAGCGTTACTGTCACAATCACAGCTTCCTGGTGGTCCAGGGAGTCCGTCCCGGCCGTCTGACCCGTTGAATCCGGGTGGGCCCTCGGGACCAGGTGGGCCAGGGGGTCCGGGTTGGCTGCATGGCCCAGATGAGGCGGGCGGGCCGGGAGGTCCTGGTGGCCCGGCAGGACCTGGAATCCCATCGCGACCGTCACGACCGCTGGGGCCAACCGGTCCGCCTACGCCAGGCATCTCCGGAGCCCCTTGTGGACAGCCTGCATAGCAAAGTAAACATAGAATATACTGTTTTATATTGTATTAATGTCAAGGCCATACCCAACCGAGAAAACACCTGTTTTTGATGCCAAATCCGCCAAAAACTTTAGTGTCCTCAAACAAAAAGTGTAACAACATCTATTCCAACGTCGGTATCTTATATTTTATTATCGGCAGCTGTGCGCTCGTAGCGCGTTCTAACTATTCTGTGGAAGCCCGTGTGGTAATAGTAGAACCCAATGTGATAGCCTAAGTTCTGAGTGACATCATACCCGGGCCGTATTTACGTTCGATATCCGTGTTCCGACCGGTCCGTATTTTACGGTACGTTCCTGGGCTCCAGTGTTCGATCTTTCCGCGGGTTGGATCGCCCTCCGGCCACTGGCCGTCGTACCTCCGGCCATACGCAATGCCCCGTGTTGTATTTTATTTATACCGTGCCAACAACGTTGGACGGAAAAATACGCAAAAAACGTGACATTAACCCTATCTAGACTGGGCTCATTCGACCCCCCCTTCATATTTTCAAAACGGCTTACTGTACGATCAGCAAATTTGCAGGGAAGGTTGTGCTCATCGAGTTTTATAATTCCTGCAATTTTTATATCATCATGACGTAATATGACGTAATTATGACGTCATTACCTTTGCCAGAATGGCTAAGGTTATGTTTTGGGCTTGTGAGTCTGTGTGTGTGTCTGTGTGTGTGTCTGTCTGTTAACAGCATAACTCAAGAAGTCTTGGATGGATCCCGATAATATTTGGTATGTGGGTAGGGGTCTGGAAAACGAAGGTCAAGTTCGATAATGGGCCCCCTAGCGGCTTGCTAAGGTACTGCAGCAGAACCTCAATTTTTGATATCTCGTGTTCTGGACATGCTGTGATCATGATTTTCGAGTGGTAGATAGCCCTCGAGGCAGAGAGTAAGTGCTGTGAGTTTGGGCCCCCTAGCGGCTTTTTTGGAACTGCAGGCGCCGGTTTCCTTTCAAACTTTGGATGAGAATAACTCGACAACGTGTTGACGGATCATGATTTTTGGTATGTAGATAGAATGAGTGATGACTTACATAATGGTATACTAAATATGCAAATCAGCAGCTAATTTGCATAATTAATGAGGAAAAATTATAAATCCACTACATTCCATGATAGGACTTTCAAACTTGTCACATATGTAGCTGGGAAGGAGAGAAATGTCGACAGATATCAATTATGCAAATGATGACCTCATTTGCATAATTAATGAGAAAATATGAACATGTTGACGGATCATCATGTTTTTTTGTATGTAGGTAGCGTAAGTGAAGACCTACATAATGAGATAACAATTATGCAAATCAACAGCTAATTTGCATAATTAATGAGGATATTTCATAAATTCACTACATTCCATGATAGGGCTTTAAAACTTGTCACATATGTAGCTGAGAAAGAGAGAAATGTCAATACATATTTATCATGCAAATGATGATCTCATTTGCATAATTAATGAGAAAATATTAGCGTGTTGACGGATCGTCATGATTTTCGGCATGTAGATAGCCTAAATGAAGACTTATATAATGTGATACTTATTATGCAAGTTAACAGCTAATTTGCATAATTGATTTGGAAAAGTTCATAAATCCACTGCATTCCATTATAGTACTTTCATCAAAGTTGTCACATATGTAACTGAGAAAGAGGGAAGAGAGTAAGAGGTGTATTTAAAGACTTTGAAAGAGAATAAGTCAAGAATGGATCAAAGGATCATCATGATTTTTGGTATGCTGATAGCTTAAGTAATGCTTGATACAATTTGATATCAATTAATTATAAATTGGGATCTAATTTGCATAATAAATGCCGAAATTTTATAAACCAACTCCAAGCATTTAATTATAAAGAAAATGAAATGAGTAACGCATTTGTCTACAGACATCATTCTACATAACAAACCTGGTTTATTTGGCAAAGGTATGTGTTCGTGGAACTCTAGTTAATTGATATTTTTGGCTAAAACGGGGAATTCCCATAATACCTAAATATCTCATTCAAAAAGTTAGCAATAAAGGTTTTTTTATTAATACTTAAGTGTTATAAGACTTCTGTTGTCAAAAGTCGACGCAACGACGTCAAAATGACGTCATAGAATGACGTCATCTGTAGTTTAGCTATCCGCCATCTTGGATTATCAACCTAGAATTTTTCAAGATACATTTTTTCAACATATAACGCTAAAACCCCTTGGAAATGGATTAAAAACGTTCAACTGAATGTTTTCTGTAAGAAAATACCAAGTAGTGATGAAATTTGAGTGAAAATAAGCATGTTATACTTTTCATCATGATATTGTCGGCCATCTTGGATTATGACCAATTACGTCATCTCATTAGCATAATTTATGAATGTTTAATTATAAATGTTCAACTAAGATGTCTTAGATATTAATGATATATGAAAAGATGTTTAGTTTAGCAAGAAAATCTTAAAATCCCATTGTTTAAACCAAAATTAGTGATTTTTGAAAAAAATTGCCTTTTAGAAACACATTCTTTTTTAGAAAAAACTCACCAAGTTTGGTTGTTGTAGCACAAGCCGTTTGGGAGCTATTGCGTGTCAAAGTTGAGGCTGGCACTTTTAGCCCCCCCCCCCCCCCCAGTCTGGATAGGGTTAATGCAGTTGAATACCCCGAAAAGAACGTTAAACTCTATAAACTTTCACTTCACAACAGATGACAAATAATATACTCAACCACCAAACGGCAGAATGAGACAGTTGGCGGCTCGCTTTGCCCTGCGGCGGCCGGTTGGATCAGATCGGACGGGCGGCCGGCCCCCGCTCTCCGGCCCGTCTGCTGAAAGGCGGAGCGTCTCGGGAAGGAACACCACATATAGCATCACAAATAATAGAATGAAAATGGAAATCCAACTTACCTGGCGTTTTACTCATCTCGTGAAGACGCTGCTCCAAGGTGGCGGTTCGGTTTCGCTCCTTGTCCAGGTCACGGCGCATGTCGTCTCGGTCGCGCTTCAAGGCGTCAACAGTGGTGGACATGTCGTCTTGGTCGCGCTTGAATACGTCAACAGTGGTAGATAGTTGTGATATCTCCTGCAAATTTATAAGCGTATTTGTTTGTATGTATGTATAAATGTATACGCACGTCAGAATTCCAACCGTAAAGAAAGATGAAAAAGCAGAACGTTCTGGCTCAATGGACTCAATAAAGCTTGATAAACAGAACAGGAACGCATGCCCAGGAACAAAACAGAATTAATGTCAGAAAAAGTGATTAACAACAAGCCTTGTGGCACAGGGGTATTTACCTCTTTATTGATGAACGTCAGAGGGGCGAGTCCCACACCGACTAAACTAAGTATCACGGCAATACCGGCGATCATGCAGCTGCGGTGGGAGCGGATGAAGCTACAGAGGGCACCATGGCCGCTTGCTTCACCCTGATACGTGCGGTCTGTTAGAAAACAAGAGCTTTTAAAACAAGAAATGTTTTATCAAAACATTGAACTGAAATTTTCAACTCCATTCTTTATCAAGGAATGACATCAGACTGGAATTGGACTGTAAAAAATCTGGGGAAATTCAACTTTTGTGCTTTAAATCAAAATTCAACTTTAAGTTAAACCTGAATGGATAAATTCAAGACTCCTGAATGGCTCTTGAATAACCTCGTGCTAGCATAACCCCCAGGCGTCTTGTTTGGACCGGTTAAATGATGTAAATGAATTGTTGTGTATTATGATATAGCCAGGCGATCAGACCCCGCAGGAAGGAATGATCATGAATACAGTACAGCAAAAGTTTTTAAAAAGTTTGACATGCCTCCAGCTGTCTTATCTGGTAATGTAAAAAAGTTGTTGTGTAATATATAATGGTTTATTATTTTAAATAACCCACTGTAAATAACTGGGCATAATCCAGGGAGGCTCAAGCCATTCTCGGCATGTCATTTCTGGATTAGATGAATTTAAAATAAATTAGGAAAAACACAAAGTGAAACACATTACATAATAGCAAATAATCAATCAATAGACTAAGTTAGCGAAAGAGCCCATTGGTAGGTTGCTAAGATCTACAACAACGAATAAATTCATGAAATTTATTGTTTAACATACGAATAACTAACCAGTCTTGTCGATATTAGAAGTATGATTGCTTCTTTGAACTGCTTAACAATATTACTATCGGTAACATTTGGTGCCTTGTCGCTTAGCATTTTTTCTCTGCCAGACATAAAAAAAAAGATTATTACGTGATGTACTCTTTTAACTTTCCGGCCCGTTTGTTGACGTTTCATAATTTAAGATGGCGTCCATGAATTGCTTAAGAGATCAGATTTGTCAAAAATATCTCAAGAAAATACTAATTATCAGTTTGTGATCGTACGGCAATCGTGATCAGACGCTGGAATACAAGACGGTTGCATGAAAAACAAAAACACAGGATAAGTTTTACCTGCTCTGGAGACGTACAAAGCGTTGGGTATACTCGCAGCGGCGTCCGCAATTGATCGCCAATCAGTCTGGGGCTGCTGCATGGGCGTGGTGCCTGGAGGAAAATTAAAAAAATAAAATGGCGCGCGTGATGTGATGAAATCATAATATAACATTATTTTCACAAATATCTATCTATTAAATATCTTAGTTTCATTTTATTAACAACACAAACGCGTCTGCTGCAAATAGATACTCATAGAATTGCATGATATTACTGTAGCAATATTTTAGTTTGTGGCTTTTCAAAAGTACGTTTCATCTTGAGGTGCGGTGCTGGTTCCAAACTGGTTATGTTTTCAATGTTTTCTGGTTCCAAACTGGTTATGTTTCCAATTGCACCAACTGTGCTTGAATACTGTTCCTTTACGTGCATTCAATTTGGTCTGACGACTGAAGACTAATCTATAAGTTAAGGTTTGCTGCTATACGGCGATTTACTTAACCAACCGAAATGGTGGATGCATCACTCAATATACCATGGCCCAAGAGGGGTTCACACTTCATTCATATGAGAAGGTAGTAGGGTCACTTAATAGTACTTGTGCCCCCACTGGTATATAAAGAATATCGTCATAAGAATGCATCTTCCGAGCTTCATGCCTAGACCAAATTATATCTGAATCTTAGACCAAAGAAAACACGTTGTACACCAAGCAAGCCACTGGGTAATTACAAATCTCAATATTTGTCATTACATAGATTTTCGAAAACCAAACCCCCTTCAAAGCTGACGTGTAGAGGGAAGATATTTTCAAAAACATGTTTACCTGCGTTGTCACTAGTTTGGGACTGCTGTTGATCTCCCGGCATGATGGGACTTGTCAGGATTCTGCACAGCAAAAATACACGCCCTACCTCAGGCGTGGTCCGAAACGCAATGAGAAATATTATAGCCTGACCTGAAATAATTAGAAACCAGAGATGAAAGAAAATCATATTGTGTGGGTGGAAAACAACACACGTTTTCCAGTTGAGACCAATCATACAGACACGTAATCCTTTTCTTTGTTTGTTTGTTACATATTGAAAGAGAAGTGTCGAAACCAACTTTTAAAATTTGATCATGTTTGGAAAGTTATTAGATACATTGAAATGTATATGCACGCAAGGGAGAAAAACAATTTTTTTCTTCATTTTTTAGTTTTTCGTCTGACATTTTCCGTGTTCGTCACACAACAACTAGGGTATTTTGCCCAAGTGGCAAATCCAGGCTAAACTAGAGTTCGGCAAACTCCTATCTCCATGAAATATTTTGAACTTTTGTAAATTTTATGCAAACGACTTGTACATTTTCTTAATTCATTCATGGTGATGTTCATCATTGACTAACATACACATGTCACAAGTTTAAAATTTCCATCATTAATCATTAAGCGGTTTTAAATCAGCTCCTGATATCATACCACATGCAAGTGTGTCTTTAATGTATCCTCCCCCTACACACACCGCAACTCCCCAACCACCCAGCCCCCCACCCGTTTTACTGTTGCTGTTTGGATTTTGAAGATCTCACTGGTGTGAAGACAATAAAGATATGCAAGTTGAACATTTATAACGTGTTTAGAACAATGTTCATGATCATGATTCTGATGTCTTCTTGCGACTTCCACATCTCTGTACAGAATTTTTCTGCTACAAGTATCTGTCTTTAAGTGCTGGCAACATTATATACCTTTTTTTAAGACCTCAGAATCAAGGATTTTACTAAAGTGATCAAAAGATCAAAAGTATCGAATCCTAAGGTAAATTTGTGTACGATCCTTTCAAAATGGTTTCCAGCGATAAATATTGGGATCTAAACCACATCGCAATGACGCAATTGTAGACTGAAGTTATATTGGAAGTTTGTATGGAGGATATGGATTCAAGTAGTAGATTCTTTTTTTAAGAATATCTAAAGTCGTTTTTTGCAATGAACTCAATGGTTTTGATAAAGTTTGTACGGTTGTGTGACGTCACAGCAATAGTCTAATGTGGCAGTGTTGCTATCGGTGATCAAAAGAAAACACGTTGTACACCAAGCAAGGTACTGGGTAATTCTAAATCTCAATATTTGCCATTACATAGATTTTGGAAAACCAAACCCACTTCTTATCTGTACAGTTAAGATATTTTCGCAAAAAATATTTACGTGTGTCAGCAGTTTGGGACTGCTGTTGATCTCCTGTTATGGTGCGACTTGTCAGGTTTCTGCACAGGAAAAATACACGCCCTACCTCAGGCGTGGTCCGAAACACATTGAAAAATATAGTCTAACCTGAAGTAATTAGAAACCAGAGATGAAAGAAAATCATATAAACTGGTTGGCAAACAACGCACGTTTTCCAGTTGAGACCAATCATACATTCACGTAATCCTTTTTTTTTCATTTGTTAAATATTAAAAGAGATGTAACAAAAACAGCTTTTGAAGATACTAATTTTTTTGATCATGTTTGGAAAACAATCAGATACATTGAAAAGCATATACAAGCATGGCAGAAAAACAACTTTTTTTTGTCTGACATTTTCCGTGTTCGTCACACAGCAAGTAGTCAGTCAACACACGTAAGATTTTTGCATTAACGCAATTTATAGATTTTCTGCTACCGTGAAATTCATTTGTGACTTTTGCCCAAGCAAAACTCAAGCGGTAAACCCATGCTTAACTAGAGCTCGGCGACCTAATACCTCCATGAAATATTTAGAGCTTTTGTACATTTTATGCAAATGACTTGTGCATTTACATGAATTATGCATGGTGATGTTCATCATTGACCCATGTCACAATTATAAAATTCCCTTCATTAATCATTAAGTTATTTTAAATCAGATTCTCATTTGCATGTCATACCACATGCAAGTGATCATAAGTCTTGAATGATAAGGTAATCCCCCCCCCCCTCTAAGACCCGTTTTATTGTTGCTGTTTTGGATTTTAAAGATCTCACTGGGAGTGAAGATAATAAAGATGTGGAAGTTGAAGAATTTAATGTGTTCCAAACTATGTTTATGATCATGATTCTGATGTCTTCTTGCGACTTCCACATCCCTGTACAGAATTTTTCAGCTACAAGTATGTGTATATAAGTGTCTTTCTGCTGGCAACGTTGTATACCTTTTTAAGACCTCAAAATCAATGATCTTTCTAAAGTGATCAAAAGATCAAAAGCATCGAATCCTGAGGTAAATTTGTGTTCGATCCTTTCAAAATGGTTTCCAGCGTTAAATATTGGGATCTAAACCACATGGCAATGACGCAATTGTAGACTGAAGTTATATTGGAAGTTTGTATGGAGGATATGGATTCAAGTAGTAGATTCTTGAATAGAATATCTAAAGTGGTTTTTTGAGATGAACTCATTGGTTTTGATAAAGTTTGTACGGTTGTGTGACGTCGCAGCAATAGTCTAATTCGGCAGTGTTGCTATCGGCGGTCAAAAGAAAACACACTGTACACCAAGCAAGGCACTGGTTAATTCTAAATCTCAATATTTGCCATTACATAGATTTTGGAAAACCAAACCCACTTCTTATCTGCACAGTTAAGATATTTTCACAAAAATATTTACCTGAGCCACCAGTTTGGGACTGCTGTTGATCTCCTGTTATGGTGCGACTTGTCAGGTTTCTGCACAGCAAAAATGGTCGGCATACTTCGGACGTAGTCCGAAACACAATAAGAAATATAGTCTAACCTGAAGTAATTAGAAACCAGAGATGACAGAAAATCATATAACCTGGGTGGTAAACAACGCACGTTTTCCAGTTGAGACTAATCATACAGTCACGTAATTTTTTTCTTTGTTAAATATTGAAAAAGAGGTATCGAAAAAAAAAAAAAACTTTTGAAGAAATTGATTTTTTGATCATGATTGGAATCAGATACATTGAAAAGTATATGCGCGCATGGGAGAAAAACGATATTTTTGTTGTTTCGTCTGACATTTTCCATGTTCGTCACACAGCAAGTAGTCTGTTTTTGATAAGAATAAGTTTGTTTGATAAGAAAATAACAAGTGTTTTAAATTCAAACCTAGTAAAAAAGCAAGTAAAATTAATTAAGCAGCTGTGACTGTCCATGGTACTGAAAATACCATCTAATACGGCTTACTCTACATTTGGAATCCTTGACTTGATGACTCATATTGTACTTCCTTAACATGGGGTCAACGATTTCAACAATATCGTCTTGACGACATTGCAGACGGACTGCTCTTTTGGTGCACTCTCAATGCACTTGCGTCACTGCGTCATTGTTTTGTTATCTTATCCGATTTTTTTATAATGTAGAAATCGCGTGAAGGTATGACTTCGAAGACGACAAAATACACAAAAAGTAAGAGAATTCTTTCTTTATCGTTGAGTATCTTTCGAACCCCATAGTGACGCAAACGTGACGCAAGTGAAGTGAGAGTGCACCTTTTGGTACACGAACTGATCGTTTTGCGCTCAGAATTAGGGGTTGAAAATTGGAGTTAAATATATCAATATGGCTGTAATAAGTAACTATAGCAGCTTTGCTTTTTTAATGGGGGACTAGAAACATTTTGTTTTTAATTTGTGTTTTGGAAGATGCCTTCATATTTGAAAATTTCACCTGCTCAATAGGTATGAATACGATTTTTTCTCCCTAAAACAATTTTTATGTGGGAACATTGATACTATCATACCCTCTCCGAAATAATTGGACCACCGTTGTGTTTCCCATCAGATGCAAGTTATAAAATCTCAATAAAAGACCCATAAACGTGCAAAATTTGCAGAGTTATAGTTATGATATGCTCATATATTTTTGTAGCTGAACTGCTGCTTCTTAGATTATTGCTGTCCCTTCTCTTTTTTGCATCTTTGCCCCAAATAAGTTTCACTGAACTCACGTATCTTCCTGCCTGTCCGTGTATATGTGCATCATTGTACACCATTTTCGCCATAACTGCATCAAACCCACTCTTGGAAACAGATACCCTGTGCACCTTATTTTATTTTCACCAGAAATACATGTGAGTGAGCGAAGCACACGCTATAATAATGGTCTTAAACTGCACACACTGCGCTGTGCAATAACAGAAAACAGAAGTGCAGAACTTCCTATGTGTAACAAGCTTATGCTGTAGTGTTCTTCTAACATGTTAACCACAATATTCATAACATATGATATAACACGTAATGTATATCATGCATTGCAAAAATCGTATCTCCTCTCTCTCTTTCTCTCTCTCTCACTCTCTCTCTCTCTCTCCTCTCTCTTTCGCTCTCTCTCTCTCCCTCTCTCTCCCTCTCTCTCCCTCTCTCTCCCTCTCTACCCCCCTCTCTCCCTCTGCCTGTCTGTCTGTCTCTCTCTTAACTTAAACTTTGACAACTTTAATTATCTATAATATGTCGTCTGCAGACACAACGTAACTTTCTACATATTGGCATGGCCTATTGTAGGCTTTTTCAACTTAAAAGAAATTGCAATATTTACCATTATATACAATCTCTGTACTATATATAATATTTACTCTAATTGCATGCAGTAATATTTCTTCTACCATATTGCTACCATCATCACTATATATACCTTATAACATTTAATGTATGTGCTACATTACAGCCTTACAGGCTGCACGCTCCTAGCGTTTTTATATCATGAACAGATTACAATTTGTTTTGTACCACTTAGAATGCTAAAAATCTATCAGCATCACTATATATACCTTATAACATTTGATGTATGGTTGAATGCATCGCTCAAGTACTGAAGCTTCCAACACATCTGACCTTACAAATAGTAAATCCCCTTGTTTTGTCTTCGTTTCAACACCTCCCCAGTTATAAGTTTGCCCAATCTATTTACGTACAAAAGTGAAATTCACTAGGATGATAACGTTACAAGCTAAGGCTGCTCCTAAACGTTACAAATAGACACAACAGTAAATTTGTACTTCATCCTTAATCACATGTGTTCACCATAAAGAATGGCGCGTCTTTCCACCCATACTTCGTTTGGAAGAGTAATGTGGAAAACAAAAAAAAGAATGGATTTACACTACGTTTTTATACGCTTTTGAAGTTGTCTTTGCATGGAACATTCAATAGAATTTTAGAAGAAGTACGAAAAGTAATTTTAAGGAGTATAGTGCCATATTTTGATCACTTTTCAAACTGTAGCTAAAATGATTACTCCTGTAGTATACTTTGTGATCTGATCCACGTCTAAATTAGCTTTGTCCAAACTCATGTAGGACGAATGGCTTCAACATCTATGCCAAAGATTAACATTTTGTTTCTGAGGCATTCTTTGCTGTGGTAGCTATCAAAGGTATGTTAGGGGTCTGTCTGTGTGTTTGTGTGTGTGTGTGTGTGTGTGTGTGTGTGTGTGTGTGTGTGTGTGTGTGTGTGTGTGTGTGTGTTTGTTGGGGGACTTGCAGTGTTTGTGTGCGCTCGCGCGCGCGCGTGTCTGTGTGTTTTGGGGGACGGTAGAGATTTGCTCCAGCATTACTCTTCGGAACGGCAGCTTAAAAGGAACATTACGTGAAGAAGCTGTTAGCTGAATGCGTGCGAAGAAAAAAGTTGCTAGATGCAAACGTCAGGTCATTGGTTTAGTTTGTGGTTGGTTAGTTCTAAGGAGCAGGTCTGATCTTCATGACAGAGGACTTGATGGAGTGCCGGTGAGCTGTCCACGCGTACCATTGTATACCATGATAATCAGTCCCCCCGCCGCCATGCTTGTACGGCTGGTTCAGGTTAACATGGTCACAACGCCTATACCACCAACCACCACGACCACCATGGTCAGTTGCACAGTCAAAGCCCGAAGCATCGTCGTTATCCTGGTCGTGTGTTGAGAATTTGTGCCCATCATGATAGCTTAACCCTAACCCACCATCCCCAGCAGTGCCGCTATAGGCACCAACATGCAGTCGGTACTTTGCTGCTTCATCCCCGATATAGAACCTATCATATTCAGCATATACCGTTTCTGAGGACCAATTCTCGAGATCAATGCGCAAAAGGTATACCTTGGCGTTAGAGATCTGATAGATCTTGTCGTTGCCGAGCCAAAACTCACCGACAAGAGCCCCAAACCCTTTTTTGTAAGTTTCCCAGTCATGAGCAAAATCTACAGAACCGTCGAAGCGCTTCTGGAGGACAGTCCAGCCGCCGACCCCGGCTTCCATCTCACAGTAGACCCGAAACGCGGCTCCGAAGTCGTCTGGCTGGATGGTGTAGACACCGCTGGTGGTGTGGCCTGCCTTGTAGACATCATCACAATCTGTACCTGTATGTCATTTTGAGGTACGATTTAACTTACATGTAACGCTAGTACACCTTTATTTGCGGGGTAACCTTTATTCGTTGAATATAAAATCAGAGCATTTAGAGATATCAAGTTGACAGACGAGTGTTTCAGACTTAAATGCTATTAGAATATTGCAATTTGAAACCAACGTCCGTTGATTACATATCCCTAGCTAAATATCTCGTTTTGGTAAACAACGAAAATAGGTTGCCTTGTGGATAAAAGTGAACAAGCTTTACATCAAAGGATACATCAATGGAATAATGTTTATCTCAAAATAGTGAACGTGCCGTGTTAACAATGATTGACAAAAGTCAGTGTTGGCCGAAAACCAAGTCAAATGTAGACTATGAAGATTGTACCAACTCTAGAATGATGGGCAAGATCAATAAATGCCTTTCATTGGCTGCGGGCTGACAGCGTTCCTGGTACAGTTACAGCTTCCTTGTGGTCCAGGGAGTCCGAAAGTAAAAATATCAATTTCAACAATTTGCACCAAAAGTTCAAACATAATTCTGCTTCACAGCAGACTAATGATGCAAATTGGATAGATTGTTGTTCCCCTGGAAAGGGAAAAGATTATCATTGTTTGGAAAAGTCACAGTTATAAATTCTTTGATTGTTTCCCAATTCACTAATCTTTTCCAGGTACTCCCCAACCCGAGTAAGTCTTTCTTTGACCTTTATGAGAAGAAAATATTCTACTTTATTTGGAATGGGGGTCCTGAAAGAGTAAGCAGGAAAACTATTTACAATTCAATTGATAATGGCGGTCTGAATTTAATTAATTTATATTCCTTTGCACTCACTATTAAGGCGTCATGGATGCCCGGTAAATTATATTTTAACCCTGATTGGTTCACCTCCTGGTCATTAGGTTTATATCTTTCTGTTGGATTTGAACTATTACCTTTCTTGCAGTTTGATAGCTTACAGTATTTCAAGCTAAACCCATTTCTATCTGATATTGCAAATGCATGGTACCAATATCAGCACAAGACCCCCACAACTCCAGCTGAAGTCAGGCAACAATTACTGTGTATGAATTCTAATATTCTTATTGGAGGGAAACCTTTCCTTTTAAGTTCATTTTTGAATAGAGGTATTTTGTTTATAAATGATATTTTGAATTCAGATTGTTCCTTAATGTCATATAATCAATTCTGTATGAAATATAGTAATGTTTGTAGCCCCCTCCAGTACTTGCAGCTCTACACTGCAATTCCTTCAAAATGGAAGGCTAGTTTGCTTGAGTCACCTCATCTTTTTACTTGTATTCCAGATCAATATGATAGTACATGGCTTAAGAATATTAAGATTAACAAAAGTATGTATAAGTTCTTTTTAATGTCTTACAAGTTGATAGATGTGTCACATAATGTTCAGTTGTCATGGCTGTACCTCTTTGACACCCCAATCCCCTGGAGACAAGTCTATACTTCTATTATCCACTGCACAATAGACCCAACCACAAGATGTTTCCAATATAGAATTGTACATAAATTCTTACCAACAAATAGGTTATTGTACATTTGGAAATGTATAGACAGTCCACTATGTTCCTTTTGCCACGCAGAAGAAGAAACGTACCAACATGTCTTTTGGGATTGTCCTAATTTAGTTTCCTTTTGGCAAAACATTCAAAATTGGTTTCAACAGAAGACAGGGTTAAAACTTCACCTCAATGCTTTTAATGTTATTTTTGGTAATTTGCATTCAGACGCCCCCAAAATAGTCAATCTTGTTATTGTACTTGCCAAAATGTGTATCTATAAAAGTAGAAAGGCCAATCATGTTAACTTTCATTCTTTTCTAAATTACATTAATTTCTTCCACAAAGTTGAATATTCTATTGCAACAAGGAGGGGAAAACTGCTGAAACACCGGGGCAAATGGGGAACGTTATGCTCTTGAAGTTACTATATTATTTCTTACTTATTGGTTGTATTATTTTTATTATTTCATACTTGTGGATGGATGGTTCACTGTTTTTGTAACTTATTTATTTTGATTTATGAATAAAAAAAAAAAAAGACTAATGATGCATTAAAGCCAGGTCTGGTTTTGTTCCTTGTTTAGGCCGACATGGCTTGAAGTTGAGTGCTGAAATCATTATTTGTAAATTCCATAGACACACTGACACACGTGTACGTGCGTCTAACTCATCCCTAGAGCCTAATCATGAAAGCTATTGGATTATTAATAATGCTCAGTATGAGACGACCAGTAAGGACTGCGTCAGTTTTCCAAACAGGGGCCGGCCTGGCAACTTTCGAGAACTAAGAGTATGATATTAAAGACATCAAACTACACAAGACCAAAAGAGAATCAAGTCAAAGCCTGATGGCGCATAGGGCGGTGCCCATCTTCCCAAGAGACTGGCAAGCATCAACTATCCTAACCTGGCTGTCAATGGCGTCAACACCAAAACATGTGACAAATACACCTGCCTTGGTGTTGTGATCGACTGTCAGCTAAAGTGGAAGGACCAGGTAAAAGCCGTCCTCGGGAAACTGAAACGATCATTATTTATGATGAAACACATCAGCCCCTTCATCTCAACAGCAGCACTCCGTACCCTGTATAACGCCATCTTCTTACCACACATCACATATGCCTGCACAGCATGGGAAGCTGCCCCAGACCAGGACTTACAAAAGATTCAAACGATGCAGAACATGGCTGGAAAACTGATACTGAACGCCCCATACAGGACACCATCAACTGAAGTTCTCTCCCAGCTAGGCTGGAAAGACATTAAAGCAACACACCAGCACAGCAATGCCGTGCTAGTATACAAGGCCCTAAACAGCAAACTACCACCCTACATGCGTCAGATGTTTGTGTACTGCAGGGACCAGAGTACACGGACAACCAGACAAAGCACAAGTAGTCAACTGGTTGTCCCAAAACCGAATCGAGAGACCTTCAGAAGATCAATAGCCTACCGTGGCCCCTATGTCTGGAACAACCTACCACCAGACACACGTACGGCTCCAAATCTGACCAGCTTTAAGAGACTCTTGAAGTAAAAGTAATTGACCAAAACGAACGGACACGGACTATGAACACTGAGCCATCTGCACCACTATATGTTTTGTACAATGTATGTGTAGTGATATAGGTTGATGAATCTAATAGTACTCAATGTAATCTGTATCTGTATTATATTTTATATGACCCTGACCTCCCTCATGACCTCAATGAAAAGCGGCCTGCTGGCCGATTTGAGCTTCTCATGAATAAACAAAGGTTCAAACAAAAATCTCCGTTTCAGTAGCCCTAGGCCTCACAACTTTGTGCAATCACTACAGCAGGGGGCTAGTCCACTGGTATACGTAGTGGCGTGTGTTCAACTTCCATACTGAATGCTGAGTGCTAAGCAGAGAAAGCAGCATGTACCATTTTTAAAGTATTTGGTATGACTCGGCCGGGGATCGAACTCACGACCTACCGAATGCAAGGCGAACACTCGGCCATTGCATAAAAGAGAATAGTGATATGCATTATTTCCACAAATTCAAAGCACGACCGGGCCCCTGTTTGGAAATGTGACGTCAGCTCTACAGTTTAAAACACTGAACAGGATGTTGTCATAAAAAATTCTTACATTCCGTATGGCAAATATGCACTTTACCACCAACGACAGAGTGAGACTGTTGGCGGCTCTCTCCGCCCTTGGGTGGCCGCAGGCATCAGACAGACGGGGGGCCGGCCCCCGCTCTCCGGCCCGTCTGCTGCAGCTCACGCTGCTTCTCAAAATAGCATCATAAATAATAGACACAAGAATGGAAACCCAACTTACCTGGCGTTTTACTCATCTCGTCAAGACGCTGCTCCAAGGCAGCGGTTCGGTTTCGCTCCTTGTCCAGGTCACGGCGCATGTCGTTTCGGTCGCGCTTCAAGACGTCAACAGTGGTGGACAGTTGGTGCATGTCGTCTTGGTCGCGCTTCAAGGCGTCAACAGTGGTGGACAGTTGGCGCATGTCGTCTTGGTCGCGCTTCAAGACGTCAACAGTGGTGGACAGTTGGTGCATGTCGGCTCGGTCTCGCTTCAAGGCGTCAACAGTGGTGGACAGTTGAGATATCTCCTGCAAATGTATAAACGTATGTATACGCACGTCAGAATACCAAACGTAAAACATCAAGAAGAAAAAGCAGAACGTCTTGGCTAAATGGACTTAGTAGAATTGATAAACAGAATTAGTGTCAGAAAAATTGGTTTACAACAGGCCTTGTGGCACAGTGATATTTACCTCTTTATTGATGAACGTCAGAGGGGCGAGTCCCACACCGACTAAACTAAGCAGCACGGCAATACCGGCGATCATGCAGCTGCGGTGGGAGCGGATGAAGCTACAGAGGGCACCGCAGCCACTTGCTCCACCCGGATATGGGCGGTCTGTCAGAAGACAAGAGCTTTTAAAACAAGAAATGCTTTATCAAATCGTTGAACTGGAATTTTGAACACAAAAATTGGACTTACCAAAGGTTGAATGCCTTAAACAGTCTTTATGAAGGAATGGCAACAGATATATATGTATATATGTGTAATTTGCAACACTTGTCCCCCATAGTATCGACTTCTTATGAATGTGTAGTATATAAATGTGGACATCTTACCTCCAGCTTCTTGCTGAGGACTGTTTGGAGCATACTGCCTTTGCCTTGCTTTGCGAGAGGCGCGCTTGTTTTTGTCATTCCTTGGTGAGCCAGAAGTACCAGCATCATTCCGGGAAGTGCCGGCATCACTTCCGGGAGTGCCAACATCATTCCCGGGAGTGACACCTTCACTCTCGGAAAAGGCAGCAGCTCCTCTTTCTACTGACAGGCCATTGTCATTATCAGCATCTTCGTCCATATATCTGACGGCATATGGCTCCATGCTATCTGGTCGCAAGTCAGTATCAGGATCCGTGCCCTGGCCCTCCGGGTTCGGCTTTGTGGACTCACCTGCAGATAGAGAGTTTCTGTCATGGCAAACTGTTCAACAAAGGTTACTAGCCCGCACTATGTCTCAGTTCCAGAGGATCGTCACAACACGGCAACCTGCAGTTCTCTACAACCACCTGAATCCGGTCACACAGCAACACAGCTACAGGACACGTTATGCCACACATCAAACATACAGAGTTACAGACTACCAAAACCAAGGACTAACGCTATGAAGATAACTTTTACATACAGAGCCATATCCACATGGAACGACTTTCATTGTAAAAAATTGTATGTACTGATTGATTTGCATTGTATATAATTGTATCTGTATGTGTAACGTTGTCATTTATGTATTTTAAGTCCAGGAAGACTAGCATTGAAATATGTTTGTATCTCTCTGCTAATGGACGAAATAAAGCCTCTAAAGAGTTTAATGGCAACAGGGATACGTGCGGTCTGACAGACTACATGAGCTTTTAAAACAAGGCACGTTTTTAAACGTTGAACAATAAGTTTCAACACAAAAGTTTTTTTTTTTGCTGTCCAACTCCAGCCTCAGTTGTCGAGGCATGACAAAGACTGACAAAGACTGGACTTGGACAGTCGAAAATCCAGAATAGATAAATCGGGAATAACACATAGTGCATTAAATCACAAACTAGTAAGATATCAATCAAGTCATTGAGACTAAATTAGTAACACAGCCCCTATATATTTTAGATCAGATTGCTTCGATCAACAACACGTACGTATACGGTAGATGCAAGCAAATTTAGGATACAAACATACAAATAAACAATCGATATTGTTGATATAACAATTACGATTGATACAATCAATACAGGCCACATTGGACGCCTTGTTACTTCATATTTTTCTTGAAACAAAGCAGCCCGCCATCAGAGAAAGCTTTTATTATTAATGATGTGCTCTTTTAACTTTCCGGCCTGATTGTCGACGTTTGATTAATTAAGATGGCGTCGGATGCCGGCGTTGCTTCAGAAGCTTGTCTGTATTGCAGTCCAGTTAGTAGAGATATAGCGAGAGTGACGACGCAGTTACATATGTCATAAGTTGTAGTCAGTGTGATTTTGATGTCTTATAATCTTCATGCAGTCTATGTCGCCGACAAGGATCTGACACAGTCTTTTTTTGTAACAAGACTGTTAAATTTTGTACGACATCTGTGCGACTGTCTCGGGAATGCAATCGGTTTGTGACCGTACGACAATCGTGCGACTAATGGGAACACACCCATCAAGACAAGGACAGGACAGTAACAGGACAAAAACCGCAGGATTACAAAGTTTTACCTGTTCCGCTAATGTACATAGGGTTTGGTATACGCGCAGCGGCGTCTGCAACGGACCGCCAATCAGTCTGCGGCTGCTGCATGGGTGTGGCACCTGTTGTAACTGTGGGGAAAAAAAATAGCCACATAGTTTATATAGTAAAGATATAGAAGCGAGACAAGAACAGGATGACGTAAGCGAACCAGACGCGTTCTACCTTCTCCGGAGGCGTACATAGGGTTGGGAAAACTTCTCGCGGCGTTGGCACGTGCCTGCCAATCAGTCTGCGGCTGCTGCATGGGTGTGGTGCCTGGAGGAAAATTACAAAATTAAAATGGCGGCCACGAAAAGTATTTAGCAGCACAACATTCGCCTAAAGATTTTATGAAGTCATAATATAACATTATTTTTCACAAAAATATTTCTATCAACTATATTTGTTTCATTTTATTAACAGCACAAACGCGTCTGCTGCACATTGACATCCATAAATTGCATGATATTACTACAGCAATATTTTAGTTGATGACTTTTCAAAAGTACGTTTCATATCAAGCAGCGATGCTGGGTTTCCAAACTGGTTATGTTTTCAGCCAAGTGCACCAACTTGATTACTGTTTCTTACCGTGCATTGGTTTGACGACTCAATTTTAATTCATAAGTTACTGTTTGCTGCTTGCCCGAATGCCGGGATTTACGAAATGGTGAATACACCATGCCCCAAACTGGTTTCAAAATTGATTCATATGGCATGGTAGTAGGGTCACTTACTAATTGTACCCTCCCAGGGATAGAACGAATATCGTCATAAGAATGCATCTTCCGAGCTTCATGCCTCGAACAAATTATAGAAGGAAAAGATGAATGTCTACACGTTGTACACCGAGGAAGGCACTGGGTAATTCTGAATATCAGATTTGTCATGACATAGATCTTTTTTTAAATCAACCCTACTGACATATGTAGAGAGAAGATATTTTCAAAAACATGTTTACCTGTGTCAGCAGTTTGGGACTGCTGTTGATCTCCCGGCATGGTGCGACTTGTCAGGTTTCTGCACAGCACAAATACACACCCTACCTCAGGCGTGGTCCGACACTCAATGAGAAATATAGTCTTACCTGAAGTAATTAGAAACCAGAGATGAAAGAAAATCATATAAACTGGGGTTCAAACAACGCACGTTTTCCAGTTGAGACCAATCATACATTCACGTAATCCTCTTTTTTTCGTTTGTTGAATATTAAAAGAGAGGTAACAAAAACAGCTTTTGAAGATATTAATTTTTTGATCATGTTTGGAAAACAATCAGATACATTGAAAAGCATATACAAGCATGGGAGAAAAACAATTTTTTTTGTCTGACATTTTCGGTGTTCGTCACACAGCAAGTAGTCAGTCAACACACGTAAGAGTTTTGCATTAACGCAATTTATAGATTTTCTGCTACCGTGAAATTCATTTGTGACTTTTGCCCAAGCAAAACTCAAGCGGTAAACCCATGCTTAACTAGAGCTCGGCGACCTAATACCTCCATGAAATATTTAGAGCTTTTGTACATTTGGTGCAAATGACTTGTGCATTAACATGAATTATGATGATCATCATGGACACATGTCAGATTTATAAAATTCCCTTCATTAATCATTAAGTGATTTTAAATCAGATTCTCATTTGCATGTCATACCACATGCAAGTGATCATGAGTCTTGAATGATAAGGTAATCTATCCCCCCCCCCCCCAAAAAAAACCGTTTTACTGTTGCTGTTTTGGATTTTGAAGATCTCACTGGGAGTGAAGACAATAAAGACGTGGAATTTGAACAATTATAATGTGTTCAAAACAATGTTCATGATCATAATTCTGATGTCTTCTTGCAACTTCCACATCCCTAAATTTCATTCTAAATTTCAATATTTTCCATTACATAGATTTTGGAAAACCAAACCCACTTCTTATCTGTACAGTTAAGATACTTCTTATCTGTACAGTTAAGATATTTTCACAAAAATATTTACCTGTGTCAGTAGTTTGGGACTGCTGTTGATCTCCCGGTATGGTGTGACTTGTTAGGTTTCTGCACAGCAAAAATACACGCCCTACCTCAGGCGTGGTCCGAAACACACTGAGAAATATAGTCTAACATGAAGTAATTAGAAACCAGAGATGAAAGAAAATCATATAAACTGGGTGGCAAACAACACACGTTTTCCAGTTGAGACCAATCATACAGTCACGTAATCCTTTTTTTCCTTGTTGAATATTGAAAGAGAGGTATCGAAAACAACTTTTGAAGAAATGAATTTGTTTGTTCATGTTTGGAAAACGATGAGATACATTAAAAGGATAAGCGCGCATTAAAGAAAAACAATCTTTTTTGTTCGTCTGACATTTTCGGTGTTCGTCACACAGCAAATAGTCAGTCAACACGCGCAAGATTTTGCAGTAACGCAATTTATAGATTTTCTACCGTGAATACATTTTCATTTGTGACTTTTGCCCAAGCAAAACTCAAGAGGCAAACCCATGCTTAAGTAGAGGTCGGCGACCTCATACCTCCATGAAATATTTAGAGCTTTTGTAAAAAATTATGCAAACGACTTGTGCATTTACATGAATTATGCATGGTGATGATAATCATTGACACATGTCAGAATTATAAAATTCCCTTCATTAATCATTAAGTGATTTTAAATCAGATTCTCATTTGCATGTCATACCACATGCAAGTGATCATGAGTCTTGAATGATAAGGTAATCTCCCCCCCCCTCTAAGACCCGTTTTATTGTTGCTGTTTTGGATTTTGAAGATCTCACTGGGAGTGAAGATAATGAAGATGTTGAAGTTGAAGAATTTTAATATGTTCCAAACTATGTTCATGATCATGATTCTGATGTCTTCTTGCGACTTCCATGTCTCTGTACAGGATGATTCTGCTACATCTTTATACCTGTCTATAAGTGTCTTCTTGCTTGCAACGTAATATACTTTTTTTAAGACCTCAGAATCAATGATTTTTGTAAAGTGATCAAAAGATCAAAAGTATCGAATCCTAAGGTTACTTTGTGTTCGACCCTTTCAAAATGGTTTCCAGCGATAAGTATTTGGCTCTGAACCACATCGCGATTACGTAATTGTAGACTGAAGTTGTTTCGGAATTTTGTATGGAGGATATGGATTCAAGCAGTAGACTCATATTTTGATGAAGCCATTCGTGCTGTGCTGTGTCCAACGAATCCTCCCCCTAAAAAGATAGGATGCAGCATCATGTAAACTACTACACCTGGCTGTGCTCTGCATTTTCCTGTGCTGTGATTTTAAGTCATAGCCAGTAAGATATCTGGAATGAATATTCAAAATTGCATTGATTTTACCAGTTTTGCATGTGGGATTTTCTTTCTTAGAATTTTCCCAAGGTGAGTTTGTTAGCTACACTCAGTAATGTAGCAGGTAAAGCAGAATCTAAGCATTCAAAACAGTACATAGAAAATGGCTGCATTACGAGGAACTTACAACAGGTTTGGTTATACAGATCTCCATTAGTGACTGATATGTCACTATTCTTCCTGGAGTCTGGGTGATTTGTAGAGAATCACCAATTCTAGACGGAAGGATTTTGCACCATCGCAAATCGCACGTGTGGGGGTTCTTTAACGTACTTGGGGTATGGCTTTCCCCAGACACGGGACCTCCATTTCACGTCCTATCCGAGGAACGAACCTAGCCGAAGCTAAGTACTCATTTTCACCTGAGTAAAGTGAGGAAAGTCGTGTAGAGTGGGGCTAAGTTGCAAGGGTCTTGAGCAAGCTGCCATTCATCATGGATTGTTTTCACCAGATCACAGCATCATATCCTCCTGCATGCAGACCAGATCTGACATGGACTGCACGATGGCTATAGTATGTATAAGACTTTAGCAGTTAGACAGAAATCAAGTCTTACCTCAAAATGCAGGCAGTGGATTTGTAAACTTCCTTCATTCATTATCCAAATAAGCACCTGATTAATATGATAAGCATATCATTATATAAATCATTACTGAAGGTATCTACATACCAAATACATGTACAAGCGAGTCTTAATTTCTATCGAATACAAAATGATGCTCTAATGTGTTTAATGTTGTAAAATGACATGCGTTTGTACAATCTCCCATGCTTCACTGAAAAGCAGGTCAAAGATCCAGAGTGTATCGCCCTGGAAACACAAAAAGAGATAAATACATAAAGAAAAAATCGTCTTTGCTTATCAATATAGTTATAAAGAGCATACATAAGTCAACAAAATGCAAGATGGTGTGTGGGTGCATGTACGCAATATGCTAGTACGTGATATCGTCAGGGTATACAAATAAGCTTCCAAATGATATATCGAACAATGCGAGTGACTAAGTATCAATAGGACTATGATTGAATGATTATTAGGTTTAGATAGTAGATTGAAGAATAGGTAAAATAGAATACAATGATTGGACAAGTTCCTTAACAAATTTGTCTGGTAGTAGTGCTCCACTGTGTTCTGGTGGTGGCAATCCTCATCTACATTACCAAAGAAGCACTAATTTCTGATCAAAGTCAAAGTTCTACTTAAACTGCAAGAAAAAAGGGCGTTCAGCAAAAACTGAAAACTGTGGTAGACAAAGATATCCGTAAAGAGTCCTGTCCTGCTTAATCGAAACTTTGGCAGCTCTGCTGATACACACAAAGACTCTTGAACTCCTTATTTTTTTTTTAAACTCGGCGCATATATACTCTAAATTCTACAGGAACATGAAAACAAACAAGAACGTCATCGTAGTTTGTCAAATCTAAGCCTTTGTGTGTCCGTATTTTGTGGTGGGTACTTACATGCCACATGCCACATGGTACCATACGCTACATATGCATGGCCAAGCAGTCAGTGTCGCCTTATATGCTGTATACAGAAACGTCACATCAAATCCAATGATCTTTCGCCACAGAAGTCATTGTAATGCTACATCTAAACCTTTACATGAGCACATACAGCATTGGTTGGTACATACGTGCCACATGGTACATGGAACCGTATGCTACAAATCCGATTAACTTCAATCAAGAAGTCATCGTAGTTTGTTGCATCTAAACCTGTACATGAGCACATACAGCATCAAGCAGTGGTCGGTACATACGTGCCACATGGTACATGGAACCGTATGCTACAAATCCGAATAACTTCAAATTCAATCAAGAAGTCATCGTAGTTTGTTGCATCTAAACCTCTACATGAGCGCACACAGCATCAAGCAGTGGTCGGTACATACGTGCCACATGGCACATGGAACGACACAGTGTATAGTAATGGTTAGGCAGGGTGATCTTCAAGTCCCTCCAGGCATCAGCAGGCCTGTCATGCACATACACCATATAGTATATCGATGCCCCCTGTATTGCAGTGTTGTAAGCTTCTAACCTCACATACAGCTCGTTCTCCAGTACGAAGAATTGGGGGTTACTAATCAACAGGTGAGAAGGGAACTCTCGGTTTGACGAGCCTTGCAGTTCCTGCCAGCTGTCTAACTCTGTATCGTACACCATGATCTGTCTAAACACATGGTCCGTGCAGAAGATCTCTGTTCCTATGGCAACGGCTGTGTGGACCTCACGTACAGCTCGTTCTCCAGTACGAAGAATTGGGGGTTACTAAATCATATCCAGTTGCTTGAGTAACTGTTTTTTGGCACGATGATTTCCAGCCGGCCCATCCGCAGAGGCTGTCGCATGTGCATGTTTATTTATCAATGATTCTGTGATGCTGCAGCTGCGCCTTGGCTGGACTAGCAAACAGCGCCACCATGCGATATATGTTGGTGAGGCAGGCCCTTTAGCAGAGGTCACGCGAAGACATTCGACACCACAGTGTAGAATGAGAGTGAAACTAACACGGTGCTGTTATATCTGTTGAAAATGAGGATGTCATTCCTTCTCCCAAATATCTTGACCAACGTTGTTGTTTCCCATCAGATACTGATTATAGATATCTCGTTAAAATATGTGAAATGTGCAAAAGGTGCAGAGATATTGTTATAATATGCTCATATCTGTTTGTAGCGGAACTGATGCTTCTTAGATTATTGGTGTTTCTTCTCTCTTTTTTTTGTATCTTTGCCCTACATATGTTTCACTGAACTCACGTATCTTCCTGCCTGTCCGTGTATATGTGCACCATTGTCTGTATCAAACCCACTCTTGGAAGCAAATTTTAAAAGACCCATAAACGTGCGAAAGGTGCAGAGTTATAGTTATGATATGCTCATATATTTTTGTAGCTGAACTGCTGCTTCTTAGATTATTGCTGTACCTTCTCTTTTTTGCATATTTGCCCTAAATAAGTTTCATTGAACTCCCCGCATGTCCGTGTATATGTGCATCATTGTACACCATTTTCGCCATAACTGCATCAAACCCACTCTTGGAAACAGATACCCTGTGCACCTTATTTTATTTTCACCAGAAATACATGTGAGTGAGCGAAGCACACGCTATAATAATGGTCTTAAGAGTCATTGCAGGAGAAAACCAGGCAAAACCAGGCAGAGGTCGGAAGATGGGGGTCGGCCAAATCAACTCAAACTTTTTATGTGTGATAGGTATGGGGAACTATGAACAGCCATATGATTAAAACCCTCCAGCTATTTTCCGTTATGGCGTTGTGGGCCCCCCTCTGAGAGCCTCCAAAATCAAACTATTGATGACTGAAAATTACTGAAATTGCGATGGCTATTCTGATACTTCTGATTAAGATATGACAAAAAGTTTTATATTCCCATATTTCATGTGTTCTTAAGTTTTACTAATAAAAATTTGAAGATGAAGTATTGAAATTAAGAGGGTGTTACAGGGGGTTACCAGAACCAATGAAAACACGATTTTCAACTCTCTGAATTTCTGTGATCTTTAAGGGGCTTGTTCTCCGACAACCAGCAATTTAAATGAATGGTTTTACCTTTACTGGAGAGAGGAATATCTACTAATTGAAAATCAAGCGTCGTCTAATTGGGCCATGTATACCACGAGCCGTGAGCGGGGGGTCTTTATGGGGATTTTCCAGGTTTTTGACTATGTTAAAACAGGGTAATAACTGCTCACTATGGGGTAATGGACGGCAACTTTTTGGTGTCCCTGTGTAGGATCATTGCTTAATTGTAAAAAATGCTTCAACTAATTGCAAGTAATTATTGGGGCTCTGTATGGGG
>NC_049988.1:19372265-19440287 GCF_000003815.2 Branchiostoma floridae
AGAGCCATCGAATGAAAGTCCCATGTTTTTTTTTTAGTATGGAGTTATGGATCCCAATGGCTGCAGTAATTACGAAGGGCGATGAAGGCAAGTATGTGGAGTGTTTTGTCCACATTTTCAACAACTGCCGACAGGACTTGTCAGCTGTCTGTGCTATTCTGCAAAGTGTATTTCAGACCGTCCAGTCCGAGAATCTTTTACTAATAAAAGTGTTTTGAGAAATTGCAGGGTGTTACCACTGTGCTCCGCTGATTTTGTCTCTGCCAGCGATCGGTCAGAAAACTAGCATATAAGTTCTGTGCTTCGAATTCTCAGACCCTCAGGAGGCAAGGACCTTTCACTGACAAGTCACTGACATGGAAGCGATAGATGAGGAAAGCAAGTGGCATGCAGGCGCTGCGAAAGACAGTGTATACTTTAATTCTAAGTACAGTCATCCTGTCATGTTTGAAGACATAAACTTGTGCAAACTCAGGCTAAAACCAAAGGTCCCAAATCAATAAAGCTAAAGCAACTGAAGTGCATATCAGATCATTTCCATTTACCCATTACAGGTTCTACGACAAGGAAAGTCTCTTTCATACAGGCATTAGAGAACATCCTATCCACATGTACATGTGCAAGTTGATTTTTTTTTGTAATTTGAGTTTTGACAAAGTTTTGTAACATGATGTTTACAACTGTGTAGAAACTCTGTAGCAAACATGTAAATTTTCAGGCCTAGCCACAATCGTAATCTCTTACCCTTTGCAGGTAAAAAATTACATCAGACCCAGCTTATTGTACCAGTCCAAGAAAACTGAAAGTGTGCATTTGTGAATATGCATTTCAACAGTGCGTTTTAAGTATTTTGCAGACAGTAGTAGGCATCCTTCCATCTTTGCAGATGATGGTAGCGTTCTGTATCATGTCACGGTGGTTGACAGCGTCTACTGTGGCTCTGTAGGCCGATCCTGGCCGGGCAGTCGCGGCCACAGTTTGGACATATGAAGGCAGAAGGGTTCCCCTGTTGCGGTTTCTCTTTGCGTTTGCGTCTCCTTGTACGTCTTTCCTGGCCCTTTGCAAGACCATCCTTGACCGTATGGCGCCATCTGTTGCGGTCTGCTGCAATCTGTTCACAGCTAGCTGGGTCAATGTCAGTTATGCTCCATTGTAATAGGGCTCTATATGTAGGTTTCTCATAAACTTGATGTTTCTAGTCTGTCCTTATGGTGATGAATAAATGAACAGTAAGGCATACTAACAAACCATTGGTATTCTTTTACACATCGTATTTTGTTAATAGCTAAAAGTCTTTGTTAGGGTCATGTTTCTATGTTGTAGATTGCTTATCATAGTATGCGGTCACTCATGTGGCCTGCAGTGCAGTAAATAGTACGTGGAGTATACTGATAACCCCCATGTAGATCCTTTTTCATTATGTATCACATAGGGAAAGCACACTTTGTAAGGGACTTAAACTAATTGACGTCTTAGAGATACTGAGATGTGTAAAAGCAGCTTAATTCCATTTCACATATCCTTATATGCCCCATACAGAGCCCAAATGAATAGCAGTAAATAGGTATAGCTTTTTTTGACAGTTAAGAATTGTTCCTATACAGAAACACAAATAAATGACACATCTACCCCATATTGAGCACTTACAGAGCAAAAAAATGCGGGTAAAACCTGCATAATTCATTTTCAAGTAGCCTTATATCCCCCATACAGAGCCCCAATAATTACTTGCAATTGGTTGAAGCACTTTTGACAATCAAGCAGTGATCCTACACAGGGACACCAAAAAGTTGCCGTCCATTACCCCATAGTGAGCAGTTATTACCTGTTTTAACATAGTCAAAAACCTGGAAAATCCCCATAAAGACCCCCCGCTCACGGCTCGTGGTATACATGGCCCAATTAGACGACGCTTGATTTTCAATTAGTAGATATTCCTCTCTCCAGTTAAGGTAAAACCATTCATTTAAATTGCTGGTTGTCGGAGAACAAGCCCCTTAAAGATCACAGAAATTCAGAGAGTTGAAAATCGTGTTTTCCTTGGTTCTGGTAACCCCCTGTAACACCCTCTTAATTTCAATACTTCATCTTCAAATTTTTATCAGTAAAACTTAAGAACACATGAAATATGGGAATATAAAACTTTTTGTCATATCTTAATCAGAAGTATCAGAAAAGTCATCGCAATTTCAGTAATTTTCAGTCATCAATAGTTTGATTTTGGAGGCTCTCAGAGGGGGGCCCCACAACGCCACAACGAAAAGAAGCTGGAGGGTTTTAATCATATGGCTGTTCATAGTTCCCCATACCTATCACACATAAAAAGTTTGAGTTGATTTGGCCGACCCCCATCTTCCGACCTCTGCCTGGTTTTCTCCTGCAATGACTCTTAAACTGCACACACTGCGCTGTGCAATAACAGAAAACAGAAGTGCAGAACTTCCTATGTGTAACAAGCTTATGCTGTAGTGTTCTTCTAACATGTTAACCACAATATTCATAACATATGATATAACACGTAATGTATATCATGCATTGCAAAAATCGTATCTCCTCTCTCTCCCTCTCTCTCTCCCTCTCTCTCTCCCTCTCTCTCTCTCTCTCCCTCTCTACCCCCCCTCTCTCCCTCTGCCTGTCTGTCTGTCTCTCCCTTAACTTAAACTTTGACAACTTTAATTATCTATAATATGTCGTCTGCAGACACAACGTAACTTTCTACATACTGGCATGGCATATTGTAGGCTTTTTCAACTTAAAAGAAATTGCAATATTTACCATTTTTCATAATCTCTGTACTATATATAATATTTACTCTAATTGCATGCAGTAATATTTCTTCTACCATATTGCTACCATATATCATTATCACTATGTATATACCTTATACCATTTAATGCATGTGCTATATGTACAATGCCTTACAGGCCGCACTCTCCTAGCGTTTTTATATCATGAACTGATTAAAAGATTTGTTTCCGTACCACTTGCAGCAGAATGGTATAATTCTCTTCCTCCGATGTAAGATAAAAGTCTCTAATATGCTGTACATGTCCAAAGGTATAATGTTGCTGTTTATATTATGCTCGGTAACACGTCGGTAGAACGTACTGCGCCTGCGCGAACACTGGTTGTTTTTTTAACGTTGCATTGAAATCCCGCTTGTTGCACAGTATATGTTAGAGACATGGCTTCATGTAAAACGTACACGGAGTTTTACCCTTATATACGCACACACTTTCTTAAATGCGGACCTTTAGTAAACCGGGAGATTAGCATGTCTATACTTTTCGCGCAGGCGCAGTACGTTCTGGTGACGTGCTATGCTCGGTACTGTCATGCCATATATATATATATATATATCATGCCATATATATATATATATATATATATATATATATATATATATATATATATATATATATATAGTGTAGTCTTTTTCGCCAAAACGTTTTCTTAATACATCTCTGAACTCTCATTCACAACTTCTAACACACCTACATACATCTTGGCTTCTACAAAATTATATAAACTATCATGATTCTATCATGTGGCACGGCTGAATACATTGCTCAACTACTGAAGCTTTCAAGACATCTGACCGCACAAATAGTAAATTCCCTTGTTTTGTCTTCATTTCAACACCTTCCCAGCAATACGTTTTCCCAATCTATTTTTGTATAAAAGTGAAATTCACTAAAATGCTAACGTTACAGGCCAGTGCTACTCTTAAACGTTACAAATCAACACAACAGTAAATGTACTCCTGCCACAATCACAAGTGTCAATTACAAGAATGGTGCGTATTTCCACCGATTCATCGTTACACACTTCGTTAGGAGAGTAATACGAAAAAAAGAATTTGTTAATGCATGGAATATTGAAATTGTAGAATGAGTTAAGGAAATGGATTTTAACGAGTTTACTACCGTTTGGCAGTGCCATCTTTTGATCACTTTTCAAACTGCAGTGAAAATGATTACTAGTATACTTTGCGCGGAAGCCGTGCGAAACTCACTCTCCCGGCATAAGAGACCCTTAGCCCGTGTTGAAAATCGTGAATCAGTGCTCACGCAAAAAAAAAAGTTAGCGCTGCTAGAAGTATTCAAAGGAGGCTAACTTCGCGCTAGATCCACGTGCACGTCTAAATTAGGTCTTGGTTCTCACCTACCCAGTTTCATGTATTAAACACGATTGCTTTGAGCCTTGGAAAGTTATCTATGCCAAAGAACAACATTTTGTTCAAGAGGCGCCCTTAGCAGGCATTTTAGGTGTCTGTATGGGGATGGACATTAGTGCGGCGTATATACGGCGTGTGTGTGTGTGTACGTATGTGAGGGAGTGTGTGTGTGTGTATGCGAGTGTATGTGTGTGTACATGTATGTGTATTTGCGTGTGTGTATGTGTGTGTGTATGTATGTATGTGTGTATGTGTGTGTGTGTGTGTGTGTGTTGTGTGGGTGGAGGGGACGCGCAAGAAACTTTTTATTCTCATGAAGGTCGACTACGTACGCTTTATGCTACGTTCATAATGCTCCCTGTGTACACATTACACAACATTGCCATCACAATTCACGTTTTAGAAGAAGATTTGTCGAAATATGCGCTGGATTGAAATTTTACCTCATCGTGAAAGGGCTCATGCAGACAGAACCAAGATGAAAGTCAAGTCACGGATGTCACCATAGATTGTAAGAAATTTTGCTCCAGTATTACTCTTCTGAAAGGCAGCTCAAAAGGAACATTACTCTTCAGAATTTAAGCAAAGAAAGCATGTTGTTACATGCAAATGTAAGGGCGTGGGTTTGGTTTGTGGTTATTTCTAAGGAGCAGGTCTGATCTTCATGACAGAAGCCTTGATGGAGTACTGGTGAGCTGCCCACGCTTGCCATTCTATACCATGTTCATCCGTCCCCCCGCCGCCATGCTTGTACGGCTGGTTCAGGTTAACGTTGTCACAATACTTATACCACCAACCACCACGACCACCATTTTGAGTTGCGCAGTTACCGCCGTAGTAGTCGTTATCCTGGTCGTGTGTTGAAAATCTGCTACCATCATGGGCGCTTAACCCTTGCCCACCATCCCCAGCAGTGCCGCTATAGGTACCAACATGCAGACGGTACTTTGCTGCCTCATCCTCGATATAGAACCTGTCATATTCAGCGTATACCGTTTCTGAGGACCAATTCTCGAGATCAATGCGCAGAATGTATACCTTCTCGTTAGAGATCTGATAGATCTTGTCGTTTCCGAGCCAAAATTCGCCGACAAGAGCCCCAAACCCAATTTTGTAACTTGTCCAGTCCTTAGCAAAATCTACATAACCGTCGAAGCGCTTCTGGAAGACAGTCCAGCCGCCGACTCCGGCTTCCATCTCACAGTAGACCCGGAACGAGGCTCCGGCGGCGTCTGGCTGGATGGTGTAGAGACCGCTGGTGGTGTGGCCTGCCTTGTAGACGTCGTCACAATCTGCAAAGCAAGGTTTATGATATTCAAAGACATTTTAAAACAATCTCCAGAACTGGATAAGATCAGAAGATTTACGTTAGCATAGCAACTATTAAACATGATTTTTATATGAGATTGCATCCTTGTCCAGTTGTAGAGATTAAATTGTTTTTCAAGTCTTTAAATATTGTTTATCTAGATGTCTAGCCTCCATAAACACATTAAGTGCATAATAGATAATAAACCTGTACATCCTGTACATCGCTTCAGCTGAAAAGAGATGCAGGTTGGTGGTACCTTTCATTTTCGGTGGGTCAGGAGTCGGAACAGGAATTTCGGGGGTACCGGGCGGTCCGGGAGGTCCGGGCGGTCCGGGAGGTCCAACCGCTCCATCGCGCCCGTCTCTCCCGTCTCTGCCGGGAGGCCCCTGAAGACAGCCTGTATGTAGAAGTGCGTTAGTCTAACGTCCAGGCAGATGTGAAGATTCTGGTCCTTATATAGGCTTGGATATTTGCAATTTTATGGTTACCCAATGCCAATCAATCAGGACAAGACTTTCATTTGCAGCCACAACGTCTGGTTTTAGATGTTTAAGTTATACACAGACACTGACAGGATGAACACTGGTACTGAAACATTAAGTCAACATTTTCGATACTTGAGGTACGATTTGTAAGCATACTCCGTTTTTTTCTGATAGACGGTGCACTTTCTTTTACATATCTGTTTTCAGCAAAACAAGAAGTTATGTTTGCTTGTTTGCTAAGTTCGTCTTTACCTCCAAACGGCATTGTCAGGCTGTTCGCGGCTCTCTTCCCCCTGTGGTGCATGCCGGGATCAGATTGAGTATCGGGGCTGAAGGCACCATCCGCCGACTGGAAGAGAAAGCCAATTACTTTTATTACCATGCATTTATATACTATAATAATATAGTGTACTATATACTTGTATGGTATAAAATAGCTCGCGTTGTTACAAAAAACACACTAAAAATCTAAACACAATACCGCCTGGGTCCTCAATTTCCTTTTAATGTTAATAAACCATTTTTATTCCTTCGTTCTCTTTATCCTTCCTTCCGTCAATAATCAGTCATCCTTTCATTCATTCATTAAACACTAGGTATTTTAAACTACATTAACAATACTAGCATTTGCAAAACGTTTTGGTACACAATATCAAACTATACTTAACCGTGTAATAAATATTATACAATGCACTTGTAACAAACAGACTAGACTAGAATAACAATGTATACTTTACTTTGCTAAAACTATAGTAATACTAAGCGTATACTGTATCATGCTAACCTGTAGTATAGTATGTACATGTAGTCGTTTGACCACGTCTCAGTTTTCAACTGAAGAGCTAACCGTTTGGGCTTCTCATAAATTTTGATTTACGTTTAAAAAATTGCTAAACCTGTTCCATTGTCTTAAACAAAGATGTAGCATTTCACAGAGTTGAAAATGGCTTACATATATTTCACAACTAGAAATAGATATAAAACATTGTACTGCAACCGTCAGCAGATTTTTAATAGCCTCTGCTCCACAATACCCTGTCTGACGTTTATCTAGTGCAATTATTTCAGCCAATTAGACCTAATTTTTTAAAGGTTGAGAATTTATGCAGGGAAACGTGCACCTAGCAGATTTCACTCACTATAAATATGTAGTCGTTTGACCATGCTTCACAGTTGTCATCCAAGTGGTATTAGTGACCCACCCATGATAACTGTTTGGGGTTCTAAACAATTTTAATCTACAAAAAACAATATCCTGAACCAGTACCTTAGTCTTGAGCAAAGAAGTAGTTTTTACAGGACTGAAAACAGCTAACATATACTTTAGATTTAAAAATCGACATAAAACATAAAACAGATATCACAACCTGCAGATATTATCAATCGTCACTTCCCAACAAGCCACATGTCAACAAGGTCCTGTCTGACGTTTGAGTGGTTTAATTATTTCACTCAATTAGATCTAATCCAGAAAATGTTGATGCCAGAGTTGACCTTTTTTTCATGGGTTTGTGCAAAAAAAACGTGCAATCATGAGCTGATTTCGTTCGTTCATACTTTTGTGCCAGACATGGTTTAAATTTGCTTGAAGGCTATCCATACACAAGTATCCTAATTAACAATCAAAAGAAGATGAAAGTGTTAACATTTTTACCTCAGTGCTCTCCACAGGACTGTTGCTTTCCCAGGACTCGTCTTTATCCAGACCCTCCAGCGACGCGATGCGATCTAAGATCTGGTCGTTGCGCTCTTCGAGGGACGCGACTAGCTGCTTGAGTTGCCAGATCTGCAGCAGCAGTACCGCCACCAGCGCCGAGACGACCAGCACGACGGCCGCGGCGAAGGCGGTCTGCACCGCCGCCGGGCGCACACGGGACCTCCGGTCAGCATACACGGGCCCGCCAAGCGTCAGGTCACCGTTCATCAGCTTATCTGTACTCATCTTTTACAGCTTAAGGGCAATTAAGCAAGGCTTCAATATAATAAAGTTACGATAGTTTTAAGCAAACTGAAGCAAATTCTACCCTTAAACTCTGAGGCACTGCGCTGACTGGCTGTATGTAGTAGCGCTCAGCGACTGAAGATATCTTTTCAGTAAACTTTCAGATATAATCTTCAAGAACCTTGTCGAACAATAAACTGGGGAAATCCCTTGTAGTTTTTTTCTTGGAAAAATGTCGTTCCCTATTGTTTGTCAGCCCCGCTGCTTCCTCATACGTCATAAGTGTGCATATATAATGACTGATTAAAGTTGTTTTCGTCGAAGTCAGGAGTATTCTGCTGAATCCCGCCAGGTGAACAGGTCGCAGGTCACACTTGTTTTTTAGACTGATTAGAAAACCCGTTCAGCCGCTCATGGCGTAGAGCGTCTAGAGGTATCCTGGTGCCTGAGGCATCAACCCTGACCTTAGACAAAGGGTTTATATCTTGAGATGAAATAACAACAATTCTTATATACGCAACGCAAGACTTGGTCTTTCTAATTAGTATTGGTCTATGTCATGACCAACAAGACGTCATTTGCGATAAACTCGGTGTTATAGAGCGACCCCTCCTTCCTCGCCCACCACCTACTCTGCCCTGCACAAAGTGTCCCAGACTATTCCACACTGCTCTGGGCCTGAGCAGTCACGTCAGACATACCCACCAACAATCAGCAAATGAGACAGGATGGACATGAACTAATGCTCGGTCACGAGTGGACGCCGATGATGGTGTTTATTCTAATTATTTTGGACGCTTATGGCTGTTTTGTGTGACGTTACAGACACAAGCCTAATTTGGCAGTGTTGCCATCGGCGGTCTTCAACCCAGTAGAAAAACCTGTCGCTCTGCCGATCGTCGTTTTGGGATGAACCTTCAACTCTGACCCCGCCAGAGGTGAACTTGCTATGCTGCTACAGTCAAACCTGTCTATAGCGGCCACTCAAGGGACCAGGCAAATTTGGCCACTATAGACAGGTGGCCTCTGTATAGAGGTGGCAACTTGTAGATAAAATACCCAAGGAACCGACAAAAAGTGGCCACTATGGACAGGTGGCCCCTCTGTAGAGGTGGCCCCTAATACAGGTTTGACTGTATCTGTCTTTCTTGTTGTACATTTAAACAGAAAATGACGTCGTGACTTGTTAACTTGAAATATCTGTTAAAATTTCAATCTATCCTGGATACAACATATTAAATATATTAGAATTTAAAAAAATGTCTGAAATTTACAGCCAAGAAAAACTCGGGAACATCATTGAGCACGTGTAGCTGTCCCTGGTGCTGAAATGCCATTTTCATGTGATGCTGTAATTGCGCCTTGGCTGGACTAGCAAACAGCGCCACCATGCGATATGTGTTGGTGTGGCAGGCCCTTGAGCAGAGGTCACGCGAAGACATTCCACACCACAGTGTAGAATGGGAGTCAAACTCAGACGATGCTGTAATATCTACTAAAAATGAGGATGCCATTCCTTCTCCCAAATATATGGACCATCGTTGTTGTTTCCTATCAGATGAAGATTATAAATATCTTGCTAAAAGATGTGAAATGTTCAAAAAGGTGCAGAGTTATAGTTATAATATGCTCTTGTATTTTTGTAGCTGAACTGCTGCTTCTTAGGTTATTCCTGTCCTTTCTCTTTTCTGCATCTTTGCCCCTAAATATGTTTCATTGAACTCACCTATCTTCCTACCTTTCCGTGTATATGTGCATCATTGTACACCATGTTGGTCATATCTGTATCAAACACACTCTTGGAAACAAATACCATGTACACCTTATTTCATTTTCACCAGAAGTATATTTGAGTGAGCTATAATGGTCATCAATTGCACCTATGGCGCTGTGCAATGACAGAAAACAGAAGTGCAGAACTTCCTATGTAATATGCTTATATCCTGTAGTGTTCTTCTAACATGTCTATCACCATATTCATACCATATGATATAATTCGCAATGTATATCATGCATTGGAAAAATCGTCTCTCTCCTGTCTTTCTCTTTTTCTCTCTCTCTCCCACTCTCTCTCTCTCCCTCTGCCTGTCTGTCTGTCTCTCTGTCTGTCACTCTCTCTCTCTCTCTTTTAACTTAAACTTTGACAACTTTAATCATTTCTAATATGTCGTCTGCAGACACAACGTAAGTTTCTACATACTGGCATGATGTAAATATTGTAACCTTATTTTTCGACCTAAAAAAACTTGCATTTGCCATTATTCAACATCTCTTCACTATACATAATATTTACTGTAACATGCACGTAATATTTCTTCTGCCATATTGCTACCATATATCATCATCACTATATATACCTTATAACATTTCATTATGTGCTATGTGTACAACACCTTACAGGCTTCACGCTCCTAGTGTTTTTATATCATAAACAGATTACAACATTTTTTTACCACTTAGAATGCTATAATTCTCTTCCTACAAAATAAGATAAAAGTGTCTAATATGCTGTACATGTCCAAAGGTATAATGTTGCTGTTTATATTATGCTCGGTACTGTCATGCCACATACATATATATATATATATATATATATATATATATATATATATATATATATATATAGAGTGTAGTCTTTTTGGCCAAAACGTTTTCTTAATACATCTCTGAACTCTCATTCACAACTTCTAACACACCGATATACATCTTGACTTCTCCAAAATTATACAAACTATCATGATTCTATCATGTGGCATGGCTGAATACATTGCTCAACTACTGAAGCTTCCAAGACATCTGACCGCACAAATAGTAAATTCCCTTGTTTTGTCTTCATTTCAACACCTTCCCAGCAATACGATTTCCCAATCTATTTTTGTATAAAAGTGAAATTCACTAAAATGCTAACGTTACAGGCCAGTGCTACTATTAAACGTTCAAAATCAACATAACCATAAATGTACTTCTGCCACAATCACATGTGTCCATTACAAGATTCATCGTTACACACTTCGTTAGGAGAGTAATACGAAAAAAAAGAACGGATTTATACCGTATTTTATACGTTTGGAATTAGTTAATGCACGGAATGTTGAAATTGTAGAATGAGTTTAGGAAATGGATTGTAACGAGTTTACTACCGTTTGGCAGTGCCATCTTTTGATCACTTTTCAAACTGCAGTAAAAATGATTACTGGTATACTTTGCGCGGAAGCCGTGCGAAACTCACTCTCCCGGCATAAGAGACCCTTAGCCCGTGTTGAAAATCGTGAATCAGTGCTCACGCAAAAAAAAAAGTTAGCGCTGCTAGAAGTATTCAAAGGAGGCTAACTTCGCGCTAGATCCACGTGCACGTCTAAATTAGGTCTTGGTTCTCACCTACCCAGTTTCATGTAACACGAGTGCTTTGAGCCATGGAAAATTATCTATGCCAAAGAACAACATTTTGTTCAAGAGGCGCCCTTAGCAGGCATCTTAGGTGGCTGTATGGGGATGGACATTAGTGCGGCGTATGTGTGTGTGTGTGTGTGTACGTATGTGAGGGAGTGTGTGTGTGTGTGTGTATGCGAGTGTATGTGTGTGTGCATGTATGTGTATGTGCGTGTGTGTATGTGTGCGTGTATGTATGTGTGTGTGTGTGTGTGTGTGTGTGTGTGTGTGTGTGTGTGTGTGTGTTGTGTGGGTGGAGGGGACGCGCAAGAAATTTTTTATTCTCATGAATGTCGACTACGTAGTACAGTTTATGCCACGTTCATAATGCTCCCTGTGTACACATTACACACCATTGCCAACACAATTCACGTTTTAGAAGAAGATTTGTCGAAATATGCGCTGGATTGAAATTTTATCTCACCGTGAAAGGGCTCGTGCAGACAGAATCAAGAAAGTCAAGTGAGGCGGTTGTTAACATAGCATTGTTAAGAGATTTGCTCCAGCATAGCTCTTCATAAAGGCAGCTCAAAAGGAACATTACGTTAAGAAGCTGTTAGCAGAATGCGTTCGAAGAAAATATTTGCTAGATGCAAACGGCAGATCGTGGGGTTAGTTATTGGTTGGTTGTCTCTAAGGAGCAGGTCTGATCTTCATGAAAGAAGACTTGATGGAGTACTGGTGAGCTGACCACGCTGACCACTCTATACCATGTGTATAAGTCCCCCCGCCGCCATGCTTGTACGGCTGGTTCAGGTTGGCGCGGTTACAAGCATTATACCACCAACCACCACGACCGCCCCAAATATTTGCGCAGTTATGGCCCGAAATACCGTCGTTATCCTGGTCGTGTGTTGAAAATCTGCTACCATCATGATAGCTTAACCCGTACCCACCATCCCCAGCAGTGCCGCTATAGGTACCAACATGCAGACGGTACTTCGCTGCTTCATCCTCGATATAGAAACTATCATATTCAGCATATACCGTTTCCGAGGACCAATTTTCGAGATCAATGCGCAGAAGGTATGCCTTCTCGTTGGAAATCTGATAGATTTTGTCGTTTCCGAGCCAAAACTCACTGCTGAGGTCCCCAAACCCATTTTTGTAAGTTTCCCAGTCATTAGCAAAATCTACAGAACCGTCAAAGCGTTTCTGGAGGACAGTCCAGCCGCCGGCCCCAGCTTCCATCTCACAGTAGACCCGGAACAAGGCTCCGGCGGCGTCTGGATGGATGGTGTAGACACCGCTGGTGGTGTGGCCAGCCTTGTAGACGTCGTCACAATCTGTAAGTCATTTAAATTTACATTTTAACGTACATGTACATCAAAGGAAACATAAAAGGAATGAAGTTTATCTAAAAATATTGAACTTGTCATGTTAACAATGACTTACGAAAGTCAGTGTTTGCAGAAAACCAAGTCAAATGTATGAAGATTGTGCCAAATCTAGAATGAAAGGAAAGTCGACAGAGAATTATACATACCTCTCATTGGCTGCGGGTTGACAGCGTTACTGGAACAATTACAGCTTCCTGGAGGTTCAGAAAGTCCGAAAGGGAAAATAGTCATTTCAACAAGTTGCACAAAAACACAATTTTGCCTCATAATAGACTAATGGTGCATTAAAGCCAGTTCCGGTTTTGATCCTTGTTTAGGCCGACATGGCTTGAAGTTGAGTGCTGAAATCATTATTTGTTAATTCCATAGAAAAGATGCTCTCGACATATTAGCAACGCACAGCCACTAGTGCATCTAACTAACACCTAGACCCTAGACATGAAAGCTATTAAATGGGAAGGATACTTGTATTGCTCAATATGAGACTTCCAGTATGACCTACGTCACAATTTCGACCTACGTCACCGGGGCCCGGCCGGGCAGCTTTGAAGAACGAAAAGTATGATATCAAAGACACCAAACTACACAAGACGTTAATAGAATAGTCGAGGGCATTATTTGTGCATATTTTTACGTTTAACATTTCATTTTCATTTCCAAGAATTAACAGTCCGACCGGGCCCGGTTTGGAAATGTGACGTTAGCCTAACAGTTGAAAATCCTGAACAGGGCGTTGTAAGTTAAAAAAAAAAAACCCATTACATTGCGTATGACAAACAGGCACTTTACCACCAAACGGCAGAGTGAGACTGTTGGCGGCTCCCTTAGCCCTGCGGCGGCCGGTTGGATCAGATCGGACGGGCGGCCGGCCCCCGCTCTCCGGCCCGTCTGCTGAAAGGCGGAGCGTCTCGGGAAGGAACACAACGTCTGCCTATGCTAACGATGCTGCTCAATATAGCATCACAAATAATAGAATAAAAATGGAAAAACAACTTACCTGGCGTTTTACTCATCTCGTAAAGACGCTGCTCCAAGGCGGCGGTTCGGTTTCGCTCCTTGTCTAGGTCACGGCGCATGTCGTCTCGGTCGCGCTTCAAGGCGTCAACAGTGGTGGCCAGTTGGCGCATGTCGTCTCGGTCGCGCTTCAAGGCGTCAACAGTGGTGGCCAGTCGGCGCATGTCGTCTCGGTCGCGCTTCAAGGCGTCAACAGTGGTGGACAGTTGGCGCATGTCGTCTCGGTCGCGCTTCAAAGCGTCAACAGTGGTGGACAGTTGGCGCATGTCGTCTCGGTCGCGCTTCAAGGCGTCAACAGTGGTGGACATGTCGTCATGGTTGCGCTTGAAATCGTCAACAGTGGTGGACAGTTGTGATATCTCCTGAAAATTTATAAGCGCACGTCAGACTTCCAACCGTAAAAAACAAGATGAAAAAGCAGAACGTTCCTGCTTAATGGACTCAATAAAGTTTGATAAACAGAACATGCACGCATGCGCAGGAACAAAATTATGTCAGAAAAAGTGATTTACAACAGGCTTTGGGCACAGGGGTATTTACCTCTTTATTGATGAACGTCAGAGGGGCGAGTCCCACACCGACTAAACTAAGCATCACGGCAATACCGGCGATCATGCAGCTGCGGTGGGAGCGGATGAAGCTAAAGAGAGCACCGCGGCCGCTGGCTTCAACCTGATACGTGCGGTCTGTTAGAAAACAAGAGCTTTTAAAACAAGAAATGTTTTGTTAAAACGCTGAACTGAAATTTTCAACACAAAAGTTGGAATTACCCAAATTTTTGAATGTCCAACTCTATTCTTTATCAAGGAATGACATCAGACTGGAATTGGACTGTCAAAAATCTGGGGAAATCCAACTTTTGTGCTGTAAATCAAAATTCAACTTTAAACCTGAATAGATAAATTGAAGACTCCTGAATGGCTCTTGAATAACCTAGTGTTAGCATACCCTCCAGGCATCTTGTTTGGACCGGTTAAATGATGTAAATGAATTGTTGTGTATTATGATATAGCCAGGCGATCAGACCCCTCAGGAAGGAATGATCATGAATACAGTACAGCAAAAGTTTTTTAAAAGTTTGACATGCCTCCAGCTGTCTTATCTGGTAATGTAAAAAAGTTGTTGTGTAATATATAATGGTTTATTATTTCGAATAACCCACTGTAAATAACTGTACATAATCCAGGGAGGCTCAAGCCCTTCTCGGCATGTCATTTCTGAATTAGATGAATTTAAAATAAATTAGGAAAAACACAAAGTGAAACACATTACATAATAGCAAATAATCAATCAATAGACTAAGTTAGTGACGGAGCCGATTGATAGATTGCTAAGATGTACAACAAGGTAGAGACGAATAAATTCAGGAAATTTATTTGTTTAACATACGAATAACTAACCAAGCTTGTCGATATTAGAAGTATGATTGATTCTTTGAACTGCTTAACAATATTACTATCGGTAACATTTGGTGCCTTGTCGCTTAGCATTTAATCTCTACCAGACACACAAAACAAAAGATTATTACATGATGTACTTTTTTTAACTTTTCGGCCAGTTTGTTGAAGTTTCATAATCTAAGATGGCGTCCATGGATTGCTTAAGAGATCAGATCTGTCACAAATATCTCAAGAATATACTAATTATCAGTTTGTGGTCGTACGGCAATCGTGATCAGACGCTGGAATACACGACGGTTGCATGAAAAACAAAAACACAGGATAGGTTTTACCTGCTCTGGAGACGTACAAAGCGTTGGGTATACTCGCAGCGGCGTCCGCAATTGATCGCCAATCAGTCTGGGGCTGCTGCATGGGTGTGGTGCCTGGAGGAAAAAAATGGCGCGTGTGATGTGATGAAATCAATATAACATTATTTTCACAAGTATCTATCTATTAAATATCTTAGTTTCATTTTATTAACAACACAAACGCGTCTGCTGCAAATGGATACCTATAAAACTGCATGATATAACTGTAGCAATATTTTAGTTTATGGCTTTTCAAAAGTACGTTTCATCTTGAGGTGCGGTGCTGGTTCCAATGTTTATGTTTTCAGCCTATTGCACCAACTGTGCTGGATTACTGTTCCTTTACGTGCATTGGTTTGACGACTGAAGACTAATCTATAAGTTAAGGTTTGCTGCTAAACGGGGATTTACTTTACCAACCGAAATGGTGGATGCACCCCTCAATATACCATGCCCCAAGAGGGGTTCACACTTCATTCATATGAGAAGGTAGTAGGGTCACTTAATACGTATACTACTTGTGCCCCCACTGGTATATAAAGAATATTGTTATAAGAATGCATCTTCCGAGCTTCATGCCTCGACTAAATTATATCTGAATCTTAGACAAAAGAAAACACGTTGTGCACCAAGCAAGGCACTTGGTAATTATAAATCTCAATATTTGTCATTACATAGAATTGTGTTTACCTGCGCCATCACTAGTTTGGGACTGCTGTTGATCTCCCGGCATGGTTCGACTTGTCAGGTTTCTGCACAGCAAAAATACACGCCCTACCTCAGGCGTGGTCCGAAACGCAATGAGAAATATAGCCTAACCTGAAATAATTAGAAACCAGAGATGAAAGAAAATCATATTGAGTGGGTGGAAAACAACACACGTTTTCCAGGTGAGACCAATCATACAGGCACGTAATCCTTTTCTTTGTTTGTTTGTTACATATTGAGAGAGAAGTATTGAAAACAACTTTTAAAATTTTGATCATGTTTGGAAAGCTATTAGATACATTGAAATGTATATGCACGCAAGGGAGAAAAACAATTTTTTTCTTATTTTTTTTGTTTTTCGTCTGACATTTTCCGTGTTTGTCACACAACAACTAGGGTATTTTGCCCAAGTGGCAAATTCAGGCTAAACTAGAGTTCGGCAAACTCCTACCTCCATGAAATATTTTGAACTTTTGTAAATCTTATGCACACGACTTGTACATTTACTTGATTTATTCATGGTGATGTTCATCATTGACTAACTGCTTAACATACACATGTCACAAGTTTAGAATTTCCATCATTAATCATTAAGCGGTTTTAAATCAGTTCCTCATATCGTATTACATGCAAGTGTGTCTTTAATCTACCCACACCGCACCTACCCACACTGCACAGCAAAAATACACGCCCTACCTCAGGCGTGGTCCAAAACGCAATCAGAATCTGAAGAAATTACAAATCAGAGATGAAAGAAAACCACATTGAGTGGGTGGAAAACAACACACGTTTTCCAGTTGAGACCAATCATACAGACACGTAATCCTTTTTTTTTTGTTTATTCGTTACATATTGAAAGAGAAGTATCGAAAACAACTTTTAAACATTTGATCATGTTTGAAAAACTATCAGATACATTGAAATGTATGGGAGAAAAATTTGTTTTCTTCATTTTTTTGTTGTTCGTCTGATATTTTCGTCCCTTAACAAGTAGTCAGTCAACACACGCAAGAGTTTTTGCGTTAAGGTAATTTGTAGATTTTCTACCGTGAATACATTTTTATTTTTTATTTTTTGCTCCAGCCAAATTCAAGTGGCAAACCAAGGCTCAACTAGAGTTCGGCAAACTCAAACCTCCATGAATCAATTAGAACGTTTGTAAATATACTTGATTTATGCATGGTAATGTTCATCATTGATCATTCATCATTGAACATGGTAATGTTCAACATACACATATCACAAGTATAAGATTCCCATCATTCATCATTAAGCGGTTTTAAATCAGTTCCTCATATAATACCACGTGCAAGTATGTCTTTTATCTATCCCCCAAGACCCGGTTCACTGAGAGTGAAGACAATAAAGATGTGCAAGTTGAAGAATGGTAATGTGTTCAAAACAATATTCATGATTTCAATGTCTTCCTGCGACTTCCACATCTCTTCCACATCTCCACAGGATGTTTCTGCTCAAAGAATCTGTCTTAAAATGTCTTCTTGCTGGCAACATTATGCACTTTTTTTTCAAGACCTCAGAATGAAGAATTTTTCGAAAGTGATCAAAAGATCAAAAGTATTGAATTCGAAGGTTACTTTGTGTTGTATGTTGTCATGTTTTAAACAATGTAGTGTTTTATTTAGACAAACGCCTTAAACTCATTTGTGAACACGCGTTGTTATCAGCGAATTCAAAAAAATTCGGGAGACTTTGATTTAGCTCCAAGTGTTCTACCCTTTCAAAATGGTTTCCAGCGATAAATATTGGGCTTTAAACCACGATGATATTATTGTAGACTGAAGTCGTTTCGAAATTTTGTATGTAGGATATGGATTCAAGCTGTAGAGACTTTTTTTAAAGATCTCACTTCGTTATTTGCGATGAACTCAATGATTTTGCTAAGGTTTGTACGTTTGTGTCACGTCACAGCAATAGTCTAATTTCGCAGTGTTGCTATCGGCGGTCAAAAGAAAACACGTTGTACACCAAGCAAGGCACTGGTTAATTCTAAATCTCAATATTTGCCATTACAAAGATTTTCAAAAAACAAACCCACTTCTTATCTGTACAGTTGAAATATTTTCACAAAAAATATTTACCTGTGTCAGCAGTTTGGGACTGCTGTCGATCTCCTGTTATGGTGCGACTTTTCAGGTTTTTGTACAGCAAAAATACACGCCCTGCGTCAGGCGTGGTCCGAAACACATTGGAAAATATAGTCTAACCTGAAGTAATTAGAAACCAGAGATGAAAGAAAATCATATAAACTGGGTGGTAAACAACGCACGTTTTCTAGTTGAGACCAATCATACCGTCACGTAATGATTTTATTCTTCGTTCAATATTGAAAGAGAGGTATCGAAAACAACTTTTGAAATTATTTTTTTGATCATGTTTGGAAAATAATCAGCTACATTGAAATGCATATGTAAGCATGGGAGAAAAACAATTTTTGTTTGTTCGTCTGACATTTTCCGTGTTCGTCACACTGCAAGTAGTCGGTCAACACACGTAAGATTTTGCATTAACACAATTTATAGATTTTTTACCGTGAATACATTTTCATTTGTGACTTTTGCCCAGGCAAAACTCAAGTGGCAAACCCATTCTTAACTAGAATTCGGCGACCTTATACCTCCATGAAATATTTAGAGCTTTTGTAAATATCATGCATATGCCTTGTACATTTACATGATTTATGCATGGTGATGTTCATCATTGACACATGTCACAATTATAAAATTCCCTTCATTAATCATTAAGCGGTTTTAAACCAGATGCCCATTTGCATGTCATACCACATGTAAGTGATCATGAGTCTTGAATGATAAGGTAATGTACCCCCCCCACCCACTCCCCCCCACCCCCCACCCCCCACCCACCAAAAAAACCGTTTTACTGTTTTGGACTTTTGAAGATCTCACTGGGAGTGAAGACAATAAAGCTATGGAAGTTGAAGAATGGTAATGTGTTCAAAACAATGTTCATCTTTTAAATGTCTTCTTGCGACTTCCACATCTCTGTACAGGATGTTTCTGCTCAAAGTATATGTCTTTAAATGTCTTCTTGCTGGCAACGTTATGCACTTTTGCACTTTTTTAAGACCTTAGAATCAAGAATGTTTCCAAAGTAATCAAAAGACCAAAAGTATTGAATTCGAAGGTTACATTTTGTTAGCCATAAACTCATTTGTGAACAATTGTCGTTATATATGACTCTAATTTAGCTCCCAGTGTTCGACCTTTTTGAAATGGTTCCCAGTGATAAATATTGGGATTTAAATAACGATGATATAATAGTAGACTGAAGTTGTTTCGGAATTTTGTATGGAGAATATGGATTCAGGCTGTAGATTATGTTTTTAAGAATATCTTAAGTCGTTATTTGCGATGAACTCAATGGTTTTGATAAAGTCTGTACGGTTGTATGACGTCACAGCAATAGTATAATTTGGCAGTGTTGCTATCGGCAGTCAAAAGAAAACACGTTGTACACCAAGCAAGGCACTGGGTAATTCTAAATCTCAATATTTTCCATTACATAGATTTCAGAAAACCAAACCCACTTCTTATCTGTACAGTTAAGATATTTTCACAATTTACCTGTGTCAGCAGTTTGGGACTGCTGTTGTTCTCCTGTTATGGTGCGACTTGTCAGGTTTCTGCACAGCAAAAATGCACGCCCTACCTCATGCGTGGTCCGAAACGCAATGAGAAATATAGTCTATCCTGAAGTGATTAGAAACCAGAGATGAAAGAAAATCATATAAACTGGGTGGAAAACAACGCACGTTTTCCAGTTGAGACCAATCATACAGTCACGTAATGATTTTTTTCTTCTTTGTTGAATATTGAAAGAGAGGTGTTGAAAACAACTTTTCGATCATGTTTGGAAAACAATCAGATGCATTTGAAAAGTATATGCACGAATGGGAGAAAAACAAATATTTGTTGTTCGTCTGACATTTTCCGTGTTCGTCACACAACAAGTAGTCAGTCAACACACGTAAAAATTTTTGCGTTGACGCAATTTATAGATTTTCTATCGTGACTACATTTTCATTTGTGAATTTTGCCCAATCAAAACTCAAGCGGTAAACCCAGGCTTAACTAGAGTTTAGCGACCTTATGCCTCCATGAAATATCTAGAGCTTTTGTAAATTTTATGCAATTGACTTGTACATTTACATGATTTATGAATTCGAATGGTGATGTTCATTATTGAAACATGTCATATATAGAATTCGCTTCATTAATCATTAAGTGGTTTTAAATCAGTTGCTCATTTGCATATCATACCACTTGCAAGTGATCATGAGACTTGAATACCCTATTTGAATGTTCTATTTATTCTGATCATTTGTACTGTGAGGTTTCGTGGCGTAGTTTTTTTTTTCTATAATATATTAATTTTTATCACCAAGGAGATTTTGTTGTCACTATACGGTCATACTTTTGTAACTTACAAGTTACAAGGTAAGAAAACGGCTCAACTGCAGTATCAAATATGCCGCTCTACTTAACTAGCAAACTATAAAAATGAATTTTGACAAAAGCAAAAAGAGTACGTAGTTCTAAAACTCACAACTTGGACCTTGTAACAAGTTAAAAAGACATCTCTGATGACCCGGTGTACAATGGCTGTAGTAAGTCTCAAATATATGCCTTATGTACTCAAGTCGTGTTGTCTGTGATTCCTCATTCCGTCCTTTTATTCTATATAGCCACCATGTGAAGGGAGCAGCTCAAAATATATATTGCCGTTATCTAACAGTCAGTAATCGACAGACAATAGGTGCGAAATATTTTCCCAGCCCTCGCGTCCTCGCGTGCCACCAGTTTGGTGTTAATTAGTTATTCTGCATCTAAAATAACCGACTCCATGAGCGTTGATCTCACTAGGGATCTAGTTCATGTCATTCAGAGACGACAGCCCCCCTCCAAGACAATGAAACAATTTAGTGTTTTATTTAGACAAACGCCTTAAACTCGTTTATGAACACGTGTTGTAATCAGCGAATTCACAAAAATTCGGGAGACTTTGATTTAGCTCCCAATGTTCTACCCTTTCAAAATGGTTTCCAGCGATAAATATTGGGATTTAAACCACGATGATATAATTGTAGACTAAAGTCGTTTCGAAATTTTGTATGGAGGATATGGATTCAAGCTGTAGATTTTTTTTGAAAGTCATAAAGAAGATTTAAAGTCGTTATTTGCGATGAACTCAGAGGTTTTTATAAAGTTTGCACGGCTGTGTGACGTCACAGCAATAGTTTAATTCGGCAGTGTTGCTATCGGCGGTCAAAAAAAACACGTTGTACACCAAGCAAGGCACTGGGTAATTCTGAATATCAATGTTTGCCATTACATAGATTTTGGAAAACCAAACCCACTTCTTATCTGTACAGTTAAGATATTTTCACAAAAATATTTACCTGTGTCAGCAGTTTGGGACTGCTGTTGTTCTCCTGTTATGGTGCGACTTGTCAGGCTTCTGCACAGCAAAAATACACGCCCTGTGTCAGGCGTGGTCCGAGACACAATGAGAAATATAGCCTAACCTGAAGTAATTAGAAACCAGAGATGAAAGAAAATCATATTGAGTGGGTGGCAAACAACGCACGTTTTCCAGTTGAGACCAATCATACAGTCACGTAATCCTTTTTTCTTTGTTAAATATTGAAAAAGAGGTATCGAAAACAACTTTTGAAGAAATTGATTTTTTGATCATGATTGGAAAACAGATACATTGAAAAGTATATGCGAGCATGGTAGAAAAACATGTTTTTGTTGTTCGTCTGACATTTTCCATGTTCGTCACACAGCAAGTAGTCTGTTTTTGATAAGAATAAGTTTGTTTGATAAGAAAATAAGAAGTTTTTCAAATTTAAACCTAGTTTAACAGCCAGTATAATTAATTAAGCAGATGCGACTGTCCATGGTACTGAAAATGTCATCTAATACGGGTTACTCTACGGTATCCTTTACTGGATGAATCATTGTACTTACTTTAACATGGGGTCAACAATTTCAACAATATCGCCATGACGGACATTGCAGACATACTGCTCTTTGGATGCACTCTCACTTCACTTGCGTCAAGCTTGCGTCACTGTGTGGTTCGTTCACTGCGTCACTGTTTTGTTATTTTCTCCGATTTGTTTATTAATTTAGAAATTGCGTAATACCTAAAACTATGACTTAGAAGACGACAAAATACGCAAAAATAAAAATAAAAAGATTGTTCGTTATCTCTGAAAGTCGTTAAGCATCTTTCGAACCCCGCAGTGACGCAAGCATGACGGAAGTCTAATGAGAAGGCACCTTTAGGTACACGAGGTGATGGTTATGCGCTTTGAATCGTGGGATGCCATGAAATTGGAGTTAAACATGCCGATATGCCTGTTTTTTTCTTTGCTTTTTTAAATGGGGACTAGAAAAAATTTATATTTATTTATTTTATATTTTGGAAGATGACAACATAATTGAAAAGTTTCACCTGCTCAATAGGCATGAATACGCAAACGAAGATGCGTTGAGAACATATAGTGATGAAAGCACAATGCAATACATTATCAAATGAGAGAGATAGACAATTCAAATGTTCTGAATGCGTAGCCGTAATGATGCAGCATAGATCATTTCTGACGATTTTTGAAATTCTTTTCATGGATGAAATAAAATACGTCGATGAAGATTAGACATCCAGGTAATACGATATATCACTGCCGAAAGATAGTGGATGCTATCTGAAACGTCTGACCGTTTTCCAAATCATATCCAGTTGCTTGAGTAACTGCTTTTTGGCACGATGTAGTAAAATATTTACCAGCAGGCCCATCCGCAGAGGCTGCGGCATGTTCATGTGATAGAGTAGCTGTGCCTGAGCTGGACTATGTGTTGGTGAGGCAGGCCCATGAGCCAGAGGTCACGCGAGGACATTCCACACCTCAGTGTAGAATGAGGTAGAGTTAAACTCAGACGATGCTGTAATATCTCTTGAAAATGATGACATCATACCACTCCCAAATATCTGGACCACCGATGTCGTTTCCCATCATATGCAGATTATCAAGATCTCGTTAAATATCGAAATGTGTAAAAGTTGCAGACTTATAGTTATAATATGCTCATATATTTTTGGAGCTGAACTGCTGTTTCTTAAAGTATTGGTGTTCTTTCTCTTTTTTTGTATAATTTTCTTCCTAAATATGTTTCATTGGACTCACGTATCTTCCTGCCTGTCCGTGTCACGTGCATTATTGTACACCATTATTGTCATATCAGTATCGAACCCACTCTTGGAAAAATACCAAGTGCACCCTTATTTTATTTTCACCAGAAATACATTTAAGTGAGCGAATTAACTACACGCTATACTAGTCATCAACTGCACATATGGCGCTCTGCAATAACAGAATACAGAAATGCAGAACTTTCAATGTAACATGCTTATATCCTGTAGTGTTCTTCTAACATGTCTACCTCCATATTCATAACATATGATATGATATTTCATGATAATGTAAATCATGCATTGCAAAAATCGTATCTCTCCCCCCCATCTCTCTCTCTTAACTTAAACTTTGACAACTTAATTATTTCTAATATGTCGTCCGCAGATACAACCGTTGTAACGTTCTACATACTGGCATGAAGTATATATTGTAGGCCTTTTCAACTTAATAGAACTTGCAACTACCATTATTGACCATCTCTGTACTATATATAATATTGTAACATGCAATAATGTTTTTTCTACCATATTGCTACCATATGTCATTATCACTATATATACCTTATAACATTTAATGTATGTGCTATATGTACAATTACGTCACAGGCTGCACTCTCCTAGCGTTTTTATATCATGAACAGATTACAAGATTATTTCTAAGGAGCAGGTCTGATCTTCATGACAGAAGACTTGATGGAGTACCGGTGAGCTGTCCACGGCCACCATTGTATACCATGTTCATGAGTCCCCCCACCGCCATGCTTGTAAAGCTGGTTCAGGTTAACTTGGTCACAACCAACATACCACCAACCACCATGACCGCCAAAGTCAGTTGCGCAGTTAGCGCCCGAAGCATCGTCGTTATCCTGGTCGTGTGTTGAAAATCTGCTACCATCATGATAACTTAACCCTAACCCACCATCCCCAGCAGTGCCGCTATAGGCACCAACATGCAGACGGTACTTTGCTGCTTCATCCTCGATATAGAACCTATCATATTCAGCGTATACCGTTCCCGAGGACCAATTGTCGAGATCAATGCGCAGAAGGTATACCTTCTCGTTAGAGATCTGATAGATCTTGTCGTTTCCGAGCCAAAACTCACCAACAAGAGCCCCAAACCCATTTTTGTAAGTTTCCCAGTCATTAGCAAAATCTACGGAACCGTCGAAGCGCTTCTGGAGGACAGTCCAGCCGCCGATCCCGGCTTCCATCTCACAGTAGACCTGAAACGAGGCTCCGGCGGCGTCTGGCTGGATGGTGTACACACTGCTGATGGTATGGCCTGCCTTGTAGATGTCGTCACAATCTGTAAGTCATTTTGAGTTACAATTTGACTCACATGCACAAAAAGGAAACATGAAAGGACGTTTATTTCACACATAAAGTGCACTTACCATGTCTACAATGAGCTTACGAAAGTCGGTGTTGGCAGAAAATTCAGGTCAAATATTAAGTATAAAGATTATAACAAACCTAGAAGAAAAGACAGGTCGATAGAGATTATATGTACCTCTCAGCGGGTTGACACCGTAACTGGAACAATTACAGCTTCCTGGTGGTCCAGGGAGTCCGTCACTGCCGTCCCGGCCGTCTGAACCGTTGGCTCCGGGTGAGCCCTCGGGACCAGGTGGACCCTCGGGACCGGTTGGGCCCTCGGGACCCTCGGGACCGGTTGGACCCTCGGGTCCGGTAGGGCCCTCGGGACCGGGTGGGCCAGGGGGTCCGGGTTGGCTACATGACCCAGATGAGGCAGGCGGACCAGGAAGACCTGGCGGCCCGGCAGGACCTGGAATCCCATCGCGACCGTCACGACCGCTGGGGCCAACAGGTCCGCCTACGCCGGGCATCCCCGGAGCACCCTGTGCACAGCCTGCACGGCAAAGTAAAGAGTAATGAAACATTGCTACATGTGGCAATATTTTGTCCTAATGTGATGTGCCTTTCACTATGACAAAGTCTGTATTCACCATAATAGACGTTTTGCTGCTCCAGTGCTAAGTAATGAGTCAACAATACTGCATATGGCTACTTGTATTTATGGCAGAGTGTAAAAAAACTAAGGCTGCACTCTCACTGCACTTGCGTCAAACTTGCGTCACTGCGGGGTTCGAAAGATACTGAAAGAATTTTCTTACTCTTTGTGTACTTTTTCGTCTTCTAAGTCATACGTTTCCGGATTACGCAATGATTTATAAAAGAAATTGGAGAAAATTACAAAACAATGACGCAGTGAAGGAACCCCGCAGTGACGCAAGCTTGACGCAAGTGCAGTGAGAGTGAACCTTAAGAGGGGACTTGATCTGCAACATTTGGGCAACTTCAATCCACAATATAACTTCGGTACTACTACTATCGCAGCGCAAAGGACTCTTACGGCATGGCATGTCTCATGGGAAACCATTGAAGGGTGCAATGTGAACATATTGGTACGTTAACCAAAGGTGGGAAGGCTTTGAATGTTGACAAAGGACAAATGTGTTTTCATGGCTGCAAACGTAAGGAGGTATGGAGGAGTTTCGGGCTTGATTTAATTTGTAAATTTTACTTCAATGTACTCCCAAGACAGGGGGGATTTGTTTGTTTGTTTATTTCTTTGCTAAGTTCGTCCTTACCTCCGAACGGCAGAGTCAGGCTGTTCGCAGCTCTCTTCGCCCTGTGGTGCATGCCGGGATCAGGACCGAAGGCACCATCCGCCGACTGGAAGAGATTCGGAACAGAAATTAACTGACTTACTGTACCACACTGCACTGTACTTTCGTTACCATGCAGTGATATGCTACATCATAGAATAAATTACACTAGAGTGTAGTATAGTATTATATCTTTTATAGTTTGATATAGTTCGTGTCGTTACCAAAAAATAACACAATTTCGCCTGGGTCTTCAATGTTGTTTTCATTTCAATAAACACTTCCTTCCTTCCTTCCTTCCTTCCTTCCTTCCTTCCTTCCTTCCTTCCTTCCTTCCTTCCTTCCTTCCTTCCTTCCTTCCTTCCTTCTTTCCTTCCTTCCTTCCTTCCTTCCTTCCTTCCTTCCTTCCTTCCTCCCCTCCCTCCCTCCCTTCCTTCCTTCCTTCCGTCCTTCCTTCCTTCGTTCCGTTCTTCCTTCCTTCATTCTTTCTTTCTTTTTCTTTCTTTCTTTCTTTTTTTCTTTCTTTCTTTCTTTCTTCTCTTTCTTTCTTTCTTTCTTTCTCTTTCTTTCTTTCTTTCTTTGTTCTTCAGTCATCGACCCATCCATTTATTCATTAAGTATTTTAAACTACATGTATACAACACAAGCTTTTGCTAAACTCTTACTACACGTTGTCAAACAATACTTTACCATGCTAATCTATCTTACAGACTAGACTAGCACAGTACTGTACATGGCTTTGCTTTGACTAAGCATATATTGCGCAATTCGCATCATATGCATGCTTATCTGCACTACAAGTATGTAGTCGTTGTTTTACAGCTTGCAATCAAGTAGTGCTTGTCCACTATAACTGTCTAATTGATTTTGATTCATGCAAAAATGTCCTAAAACAGTTTCCTGGTTTTGAGCAAAGTGGTTTTTGTACAGGGCTGAGAACAGCTAATGTATACTTTACTTTTAGAATTAAAAATGGACATAACACATAGATAATGCAACCATCTGCAGGTTTTGTCAATCGTCTCTTCCCGACATGTCACAAGTCAACAATACCCTGTCTGATGTTTGGCTAGTTCAATTAATTCACTCAATTAGATCTAATCTAGTAAATGTCAGAGTGCAAGAAGTAGCCTTCTGTATTTTTACGAGTTACGCACAAGTGACTTTATATCTAATTCATACTTTTGAACAAGACAAGACTTTGGTTCAATTTGCTTGAAGGTTAGCCATACACAGTTCGTACACAAGTATCTTAATTAGTCATCTAAAGAAGGTGAGTTTGCTGACATTCTTACCTCAGTGCTCTCCATACGATTGTTGTTTTCCCAGGACTTGTCTTTAGTCAAAGCCTTCAATTTCGTCTCCAGGGACACAAACCGCTCGTCGTTCGCAGACAGCAGTTGCTTGAGTTGCCAGTTCTGCAGCGCCAGCACAACCAGTGCCGAGACGACCAAGATAGCGCCTACGGCACAGGCTGCCTGGACTGCCGCCGACCGCACTCGGGACCTCCGGTCAGCATACACGGGCCCGGCAAGCCTCAGGTCCCCGTTCATCATCAGCTTCTCTGTACTCATCTTTTACAACTTAAGGGCAATTAAGCAAGGCTTCAATACAATAAAGTTATGATAGTTTTAAGCAAACTGAAGCAAATTCTACCCTTAAACTCTGAGGCACTGCGCTGACTGGCTGTATGCAGTAGCCCTCGCAGTAGCCCTCAGCGACTGAAGATATATTTTGAGTAAACGTTAAGATATAATCTTCCAGAACCTTGTCGAACAAGAAACTGGGAAAATCCCTTGTAGTTTTTTTTCTTGGAACAGTGTCGTTCCCTATTGGTTGTCAGCCCCGCTATTTCCTCATACGTCATGAGTGTGCATATATAATGACTGATTAAAGTTGTTTTCGTCTAAAGTCAGGAGCGCTCTGTTGAATCCCGCCAGGTGACACGGGTCACAGTTCAAACTAATCAGAAAACCCGTCCAGCCGCTCATGACGTAGTCCGTCTGGAGGTATCCTGGTGCCTGAGGCATCTACCCTGACTTTAGACAAAGGGTTTATATTTTGAAATGAAAACACATCAATTTTTCAATGAATCATTGTAGTTAAAATATAGGCCCTATTCATTACCAACTTGGCATCATCAGTGTCATGATGTTGGGTTTATGATTGTGTCATACGATAGCATTGATGTGTTTTGAATGATAAGATCACCTATCAGCATGTGACACCCCTTCCCAAATATCCAGTCCACTGTTGTTTGTCGAAATCAGAAGCGCTCGTAGTCCGTTTGGTCACATGTTACACGTGTTGTTTTCAAAGTGATAAAAAACCCTGTCCAGCAGCTCATGACGTAGCGGCCATTCAAAGATCTTCAACGATAACGTAGTACCTGAACCATGAACCCTGACCTTAGACAAAGGGTTTATATCTTGAGATGAAATAACAACAATTCTTATATACGCAACGCAAGACTTGGTCTTTCTAATTAGTATTGGTCTATGTCATGACCAACAAGACGTCATTTGCGATAAACTCGGTGTTATAGAGCGACTCCTCCTTCCTCGCCCACCACCTACTCTGCCCTGCACAAAGTGTCCCAGACTATTCCACACTGCTCTGGGCCTGAGCAGCCACTTCAGACATACCCACCAACAATCAGCAAATGAGACAGGATGGACATGAACTAATGCTCGGTCACGAGTGGACGCCGATGATGGTGTTTATTCTATTTATTTTGGACGCTTATGGCTGTTTTGTGTGACGTTACAGACACAAGCCTAATTTGGCAGTGTTGCCATCGGCGGTCTTCAACCTAGTAGAAAAACCCGTCGCTCTTCCGATCGTCGTTTTGGGATGAACCTTCAACTCTGACCCCGCCAGAGGTGAACTTGCTATGCTGCTATCTGTCTTTATTGTTGTACATTTAAACAGAAAATGACGTCGTGACTTGTTAACTTGAAAAATCTGTTGAAATTTCAATCTATCCTGGATACAACATATTAAGTATATTAGAATAAAAAAAAATGTCTGAAATTTACAGCCAAGAAAAACTTGGGAACATCATTGAGCACGTGTAGCTGTCCCTGGAGCTGAAATGTCATTTTCATGTGATGTAGTTGCGCCTTGGCTGGACTAGCAAACAGCGCCACCATGCGATATGTGTTGGTGTGGCAGGCCCTTGGGCAGAGGTCACGCGAAGACATTCCACACCACAGTGTAGTATTGGAATCAAACTCAGACGATGCTGTAATATTTATTGAAAATGAGGATGTCATTCCTTTTCCCAAATATCTGGACCATCGTTGTTGTTTCCTATCAGATGAAGATTATAAATATCTTGCTAAAAGATGTGAAATGTGCAAAAAGGTGCAGAGTTATAGTTAGTTAGTTAATATGCTCTTGTATTGTTGTAGCTGAACTGCTGCTTCTTAGGTTATTGCTGTCCTTTCTCTTTTCTGCATCTTTGCCCCTAAATATGTTTCATTGAACTCACGTATCTTCTTACCTGTCCGTGTATATGTGCATCATTGTACACCATGTTGGTCATATCTGTATCAAACGCACTCTTGGAAACAAATACCCTGTACACCTTATTTCATTTTCACCAGAAATACATTTGGGTGAGCGAATTAAGCACACACCATATTGGTCATCAACTGCACCTATGGCGCTGTGCAATGAATAACAGAATTCAGAAATGCAAAACTTCCTATAAAAAGTATGTAACATGCTTATATCCTGTAGTGTTCTTCTAACATGTCTACCACCATATTCATACCATATGATATAAATAATTCGTAATGTATATCATGCATTGCAATAATCGTCTTTCCTCTCTCTCTCTCTCTCTTAACTTAAACATTTGACATCTTTAATTATTTCTAACATGTCGTCCGCAGATACAACGTAACTTTCTACATACTGGCATGACGTATATATTGTAGGCCTTTTCAACTTAATAGAACTTGCATTTACCATTATTTAACATCTCTGTACTATATATAATATTTACTGTAACATGCAGTAATATTTTTCTACCATATTGCTACCACATATCATTATCACTATATATACCTTATAACATTTAATGCATGTGCTATATGCACAATACCTTACAGGCCACACTCTCTTAGCATTTTTATATCATGAACTGATTAAAAGATTTGTTTCCGTACCATTTAGAATTCTATAATTCTCTTCCTAATACAATATAAAAAAGAAGTCTCTAATATGCTGTACATGTGCAGGTATAACGTTGCTTTCTATATTATGTTCGGTACTGCCATGCCACATATATATACAGTGTAGTATTTTTCGCCAAAACGTTTTCTTAATACATCTCTGCACTCTAATTCACAACTTCTGACACACCTACATACATCTTGCCTTCTACAAAATTATTCCTATTCCTTTAGCGTACTGAAGTTGAACTTGATTATAGCATCTGGTATGGAACTAAGGACTGGAAAAGAATGGCTGAATGCATCGCTCAACTACTTTTCTTCCAATACATCTGACGTTACAAATAGTAAATCCCCTTGTTTTGTCGTCATTTCAACACCTCCCAGCTATACGTTTGCCCAATATATTTATGTACAAAGTGAAAGTTACTAAGATGATAACGTTAAAAGCTGCTCCAATGTTACAAATACTACTACTACTATTACTACTGCCCGTCACTCTATGCAGACTATGACACTACGTAAGGACAATGACAAAGGAGCAGTAAATAAAACAAATAGTATATGTGCAATCACATGTGTCCACCATGAAGAATGGCGTGTATTTCCACTCATACTTTGTTGGGAAAAGTGATGTGGAAAAACAAGAGAAAGAAAGATTGGATTTACATTTTGTTTTAATATACTTTTGAAGTTGTCCTTGCATGGGATGGTTGGAACTTAAGAATGAGCTGGGAAATTGATTTTAAAACAGTTTACCATCACAGCGTATGTTAGTATAGTGCCATCTTTTGATAATTTTTTTTTAAGCTGCAGATAAATCATTACTAGCCTGCTTTGGTGGGGCACCCAATGCTATTTACGACGAAGTCGTGAATGGTTATTTCTAAGGAGCAGGTCTGATCTCCATGGCAGAAGACTTGATGGAGTACCGGTGAGCTCTCCACGCTTGCCATTCTATACCATGGTTATAAGTCCCCTCACCGCCATGCTTGTACGGCTGGTTCAGGTTAACGTGGTCACAACCATAATACCACCAACCACCACGACCACCATGGTTAGTTGCGCAGTTAATGGTCGAATGATCGTCGTTATCCTGGTCGTGTGTTGAGAATCTGTGACCATCATGATAGCTTAACCCCCTCCCACCATCCCCAGCAGTGCCGCTATAGGTACCAACATGCAAACGGTACTTTGCTGCTTCATCCTCGATATAGAACCTATCATATTCAGCATATACCGTTTCTGAGGACCAATTCTCCAGATCAATGCGCAGAAGGTATACCTTCTCGTTAGAGATCTGATAGATTTTGTCGTTTCCCAGCCAAAACTCACCACTGAGGTCCCCAAACCCATTTTTGTAAGTTTTCCAGTCATAAGCAAAATCTACGGAACCGTCGAAGCGCTTCTGGAGGACAGTCCAGCCGCCGACTCCGGCTTCCATCTCACAGTAGACCCGAAACGCGGCCCCGAAATCGTCTGGCTGGATGGTGTAGACACCGCTGGTGGTGTGGCCTGCCTTGTAGACGTCGTCACAATCTGTATAATGTAAGTCATCCCAGATAGTGAACTTGCCGTTTGAACAAAGATTTGTGAAAGTAGGTGTTGGCATAAAATTCAGGTCAAATGTAGACTATGAAGATTATAACAACTCTGGAAGAAAAGGCAAGACGATAGACATTAACATATACCTCTAAGCGGGCTGACATCGTTACCGGAACAATTACAGCTTCCGGGTGGTCCAGGGAGTCCGTCACTGCCGTTCCGGCCGTCTGACCCGTTGGATCCGGGTGGGCCCTCGGGACCGGTCGGACCCTCGGGACCGGTCGGACCCTCGGGACCAGGTGGGCCCTCGGGACCGGGTGGGCCCTCGGGACCGGGCGGGCCAGGAGGTCCCGGTGGCTCGGCAGGACATTGAATCCCATCGCGACCGTCACGACCGCTCGGGCCAGGTAACCCCAGAGGCCCGTGCATGCAGCCTACATGGCAATGTAAAGATCAGTCCGGTGTAAGACTAGATCTGCACCGGAATGTGTGCAAGACAGGTTGAGGTTGTAATCCAAACAAAGTTCTCATACATGAAAGATTAGACAAGATCGAAAGAGAAAATTGTCATTTCAACAAGTTATCCATAAACACAATTCTGCCTCACAGCAGACTAACGATGCATTAAAGCTAGGTCTGGTTTTGATCCTTTTCTAGGTCGACATGGCTTGAATTAGAGTGCTGAAATCATTAGTTGTTAATTCCATAGAAAATGTGCTCTCGGCATATTAGCAACACACTGCAACACGTGCGTCTAACTCATCCCTAGGCGTGAAAGCTATCGGATGTGAAGGATACTACTATTGCTCAGTATGAGACAACCAGTAAGGCCTACGTCACATTTCCAAACCGGGGCCCGGCCGGGTAGCTTTCGAGAACGAAAGTATGATATTAAAGACACCCAACTACACAAGACGTAAATAGAATAGTAGAGGGCATTATTTGTGTACATTTTACGTATACATTTCTATTGTTTCGTTTCCACAAATTAATAGCCCGTCCGGGCCCGGCTTGGAAATCTGACGTTACCTTAACATTTGAAGATACCGAACAGGACGTTATAATAAAAAAAATCATTACATTGCGTATAGCAAGCAGACACTTAACCACCAGACGGCAGAGTGAAAGTGTTGGCGGCTCTCTTTGCCCTGCGGCGGCGGGTGGGATCAGAAAAGACGGGCGGCCGGTCCTAGTCTCTACCAGACTCCCGCCTGGCCGAATAGGGGGCTTTGGCCAAGTTAGGAATATAAGCCCAGTAGTAGTTGATTGGCCTAGGAGTATAGGCGGCCTTGTAGCAAACTGTACTCCTCGCGATCGGCCATCTAACTTCTCTAACGTGTTTTCTGTCTTATTTGGCCAATTTCCAATTTCTATTTTTCCAGCGACCTGTGGAGCCTGGTAAAGGCTAGGCCGGCCCCGCTCTACAGCCCGTCTGCTGCAGGACGGAGCGTCTCGGGACGGAACATGACGTCTGTCTATGCTCGCAATGCTTTTCAATATAGCATCAAAAATAATAGACATAAGTATGGGAACCCAACTTACCTGGCGTCTTACTCATCTCGTAAAGACGCTGCTCCAAGGCAGCGGTTCGGTTTCGCTCCTTGTCCAGATCACGCTTCAAGACGTCAACAGTGTTGGACAGTTGGCGCATGTCGTCTTGGTCGCGCTTCAAGGCGTCAACAGTGGTGGACATGTCGTCTTGGTCGCGCTTGAAGGCGTCAACAGTGGTGGAAAGTTGGCGCATGTCGTCTCGGTCGCGCTTGAATGCGTCAACAGTGGTGGACAGTTGTGATATCTCCTGCAAATTTATAAGCGTATGTATAAATGTAAACGCACGTCAGAATACCAACCGTAAAAAACAAAATGAAAAAGCAGAACGCTCTGGCTTAATGGACTCAATAAAGCTTGATAAACAAAACAGGCACGCAGGAACAGACAGAATTCATGTCAGAAAAAGTGATTTATAACAGGCCTTGTGGCACAGGGGTATTTACCTCTTTATTGATGAACGTCAGAGGGGTGAGTCCCACACCAACTGGACTAAGCATCACGGCAATGCCGGCGATCATGCAGCTGCGGTGGGAGCGGATGAAGCTACAGAGGGCACCACGGCCGCTTGCTTCACCCTGATACGTGCGGTCTGTTAGAAAACAAGAGCTTTTAAAACAAAAAAATGTTTTATCAAAACGTTGAACTGAAATTTTCAGCACAAAAGTTGGAATTATCCAATTTTATAAATATCCAACTCCATTCTTTATCAAGGAATGACATCAGACTGGAATTGGACTGACAAAAATCTGGGGAAATTCAACTTTTGTGCTGTAAATCAAAATTCAACTTTAAACCTGAATGGATAAATACAAGACCCCTGAATGGCTCTTGAATAACCTCGTGCTAGCATAACCTCCAGGCGTCTTGTTTGGACCGGTTAAATGATGTAAATGAATTGTTGTGTATTATGTAAATATTGCCCCTCAAATGCTGTGGAAGACGAGAGTCATTTTATCACTAATTGTTCTTTTTATGATGATATAAGAAACCAACTATTTATGAGTGTATCCAAAATACACGCTTACTTTCCAACTATTCCTGACAATGAAAAATCAATCCTACTATTGAAATCAAAGAACCCACACATTATAAAAGAAGTGGGTAAATTCGTCTTCCGCTGCCTAAAGAGAAGAAGTCTAACCCAACAAAACCAGTATAATGTACACTAGCATAGCATAGTCATAGAATGTAGTTCCTAGCACCTTTGTATTTTTCCTTATTTTACATGTTGTTTGTACCTGCAATTAGCCCTCGGGCAAGAACTTGCAATAAACATATCATTATATGATATAGCCAGGCGATCAGACCCCGCAGGAAGGAATGATCATGAATACAGTACAGCAAAAGTTTTTAAAAAGTTTGACATGCCTCCAGCTGTCTTATCTGGTAATGTAAAAAAGTTGTTGTGTAATATATAATGGTTTATTATTTTAAATAAACCACTGTAAATAACTGGGCATAATCCAGGGAGGCTCAAGCCATTCTCGGCATGTACGTTTCTGGTTTAGACGAATTTAGAATAAATCACGAAAGACACACAGTGAAACACATTACATAATAGCAAATAATCAATGAATAGACTAAGTTAGCGACAGAGCCCATTGGTAGAGTGCTAAGATCTACAGCAATGCAGAGACGAATAAATTCAGGAAATTTATTTTTAACATTCAAATAACTAACCAGTCTTGTCGATATTAGAAGTTTGATTGCTTCTTTGAACTGCTTAACAATATTACTATCGGTAACATTTGGTGCCTTGTCGCTTAGCATTTATTCTCTGCCAGACACACACAAAAAGATTATTACATTATGTACTCTTTTAACTTTTCGGCCCGTTTGTTGACGTTTCATAATTTAAGATGGCGTCCATGGATTGCTTAAGAGATCAGATTTGTCACAACTATCTCACGAATATACTAATTATCAGTTTGTGATCGTACGGCAATCGTGATCAGACGCTGGAATACAAGACGGTTGCATGAAAAACAAAAACACAGGATAAGTTTTACCTGCTCTGGAGACGTACAAAGAGTTGGGTATACTCGCAGCGGCGTCCGCAATTGATCGCCAATCAGTCTGGGGCTGCTGCATGGGTGTGGTGCCTGGAGGAAAATTAAGAAAATGAAATGGTGCGTGTGATGTGATGAAATCATAATATAACATTGTATCTATCTATTAAATATCTTAGTTTCATTTTATTAACAACACAAACGCGTCTGCTGCAAATGGATACTCATAGAATCGCATGATATTACTGTAGTAATATTTCAGTTTATGGCTTTTCAAAAGTACGTTTCATCTTGAGGTGCGGTGCTGGTTCCAAACTGGTTATGTTTTCAGCCAATTGCCCCAACTGTGCTGGATTACTGTTCCTTTACGTGCATTCAATTTGGTCTGCCGACTGAAAACTAATCTATAAGTTAAGGTTTGCTGCTATACGGGGATTTACTTGACCAACCGAAATGGTGGATGCACCCCTCAATATACAATGCCCCAAGAGGGGTTCACACTTCATTCATATGAGAAGGTAGTAGGGTCACTTAATACTACTTGTGCCCCCACTGGTATATAAAGAATATCGTCATAAGAATGCATCTTCCGAGCTTCATGCCTAGACCAAATTATATCTGAATCTTAGACAAAAGAAAACACGTTGTACACATGTACAAAGCAAGGCACTGAGTAATTATGAATCTCAATATGATTCATTACATAGATTTTTGAAAACCAAACCCCCTTCACAGCTGACGTGTAGAGGGAAGATATTTTCAAAAACATGTTTACCTGCGTTGTCACTAGTTTGGGACTGCTGTTGATCTCCCGGCATGATGGGACTTGTCAGGTTTCTGCACAGCAAAAATACACGCCCTACCTCAGGCGTGGTCCGAAACGCAATGAGAAATATAGTCTAACCTGAAATAATTAGAAACCAGAGATGAAAGAAAATCATATTGTGTGGGTGGAAAACAACACACGTTTTCCAGTTGAGACCAATCATACAGACACGTAATCCTTTTCTTTGTTTGTTTGTTACATATTGAAAGAGAAGTGTCGAAACAAACTTTTAAAATTTGATCATGTTTGGAAAGTTATTAGATACATTGAAATGTATATGCACGCAAGGGAGAAAAACAATTTTTTTCTTCATTTTTTAGTTTTTCGTCTGACATTTTCCGTGTTCGTCACACAACAACTAGGGTATTTGCCCAAGTGGCAAATCCAGGCTAAACTAGAGTTCGGCAAACTCCTATCTCCATGAAATATTTTGAACTTTTGTAAATTCTATGCACACGACTTGTACATTTACTTGATTTCTTCATGGTGATGTTCATCATTGACTAACATACACATGTCACAAGTTTAAAATTTCCATCATTAATCATTAAGCGGTTTTAAATCAGTTCCTCATATCATACCACATGCAAGTGTGTCTTTAATCTACCCACACCACACAACCACCACCTCCACCCCCCACCCCCCGCCCCAAAACCCGTTTTACTGTTGCTGTTTGGATTTTGAAGATCTCACTGGTGTTAAGACAATAAAAAACAATGTTCATGATCATAATTCTGATGTCTTCTTGCGACTTCCACATCTCTGTACAGGATGTTTCTTCCACGAGCATATGTCTTTAAGTGTCTTTTTGCTGGCAACGTTACATACTTTTTTTAAGACCTCAGAATCAATGATTTTTGTAAAGTGATCAAAAGATCAAAAGTATCGAATCCTAAGGTTACTTTGTGTTCGACCCTTTCAAATGGTTTCCAGCGATAAGTATTTGGCTCTGAACCACATCGCGATTACGTAATTGTAGACTGAAGTTGTTTCGGAATTTTGTATGGAGGATATGGATTCAAGCAGTAGACTCATATTTTGATGAAGCCATTCGTGCTGTGCTGTGTCCAACGAATCCTCCCCCTAAAAAGATAGGATGCAGCATCATGTAAACTACTACACCTGGCTGTGCTCTGCATTTTCCTGTGCTGTGATTTTAAGTCATAGCCAGTAAGATATCTGGAATGAATATTCAAAATTGCATTGATTTTACCAGTTTTGCATGTGGGATTTTCTTTCTTAGAATTTTCCCAAGGTGAGTTTGTTAATTACACTCAGTAATGTAGCAGGTAAAGCAGAATCTAAGCATTCAAAACAGTACATAGAAAATGGCTGCATTACGAGGAACTTACAACAGGTTTGGTTATACAGATCTCCATTAGTGACTGATATGTCACTATTCTTCCTGGAGTCCGGGTGATTTGTAGAGAATCACCAATTCTAGACAGAAGGATTTTGCACCATCGCAAATCGCACGTGTGGGGGTTCTTTAACTTACTTGGGGTATGGCTTTCCCCAGACACGGGACCTCCATTTCACGTCCTATCCGAGGAACGAACCTAGCCGAAGCTAAGTACTCACTTTCACCTGAGTAAAGTGAGGAAAGTCGTGTAGAGTGGGGCTAAGTTGCAAGGGTCTTGAGCAAGCTGCCATTCATCATGGATTGTTTTCACCAGATCACAGCATCATATCCTCCTGCATGCAGACCAGATCTGACATGGACGGCACGATGGCTATAGTATGTATAAGACTTTAGCAGTTAGACAGAAATCAAGTCTTACCTCAAAATGCAGGCAGTGGATTTGTAAACTTCCTTTATTCATTATCCAAATAAGCACCTGATTAATATGTTAATATGATAAGTAGTGGCAGTGACAGGCCTTTGTTGTGGTGACAGGCCATAGGGGCATGTTCGGGCATGACACACCCGCCATGACACACGAGTCAGGGGTAGGAGGAACCCCTTACATCCTTGGTCGGAAGTCCTCCTAGGAGACGGAAACTCCAAATAACAAACCTGCATCTGCTGGGGCCGTCTTTAATACACGTTGCAAACAATTGCCCCTGTAGGATTTAGTGCGCCAGTGGACGAGAGGGTGGTGGAGAAGGAAGTGCACACCACTCCTTCACCTTAAAAAGTGCAGGCCAGGCAGACGGGTCGCCTTAAAACCCACCCTGTCTGCCTACCATTGTCTTCCGAGACAGACGGATGCCAAAAAAAAAAAATATGATAAGCATATCATTATATAAATCATTACTAAAGGTATCTACATACCAAATACATGTACGTTGTACCAAGCGAGTCTTAATTCCTATCGAATACAAAATGATGCTCTAATGTGTTTGATGTTGTAAAATGACATGCGTTTGTACAATCTCCCAGGCTTCACTGAAAAGCAAGTCAAAGATCCAGAGTGTATCTCCCTGGAAACACAAAAATAGATAAATACATAAAGAAAAAATCTTCTTCTCTTATCAATATAGTTATAAAGAGCATACATTGTTAAAAGATGCAAGAGGGTGTGTGGGTACATGTATGCAGTATGCTAGTATGTGTGTGATATCTTCAGGGTATACAAATAAGGTTTAAAATGATGCATGTATATCAAACAATGCGAAAGATTAAGTATGAAATGCTATTTGGTTTATTTGGTTTGGATAATAGATTGAAGAACAGGTAAAATAGAATACAATGATTGGACAAGTTTCTTAACGATTGTGCTGCCTAGTAGTATTCCTCAACTGTGTTCTGCTTTCTAGTGGCGGCAGTTCTTCTCTACATTAACAAAGAAGCACTAGTTTCTGATGAAGGCCAAAGTTCTACTTAAAGGACAGCATCAGAAAATTTTCAATTCATTATTTTCCAGTAGTTTACTCATTAAAAAGTTGATGTACGTCAATTTTTACATTGATCCGCCTAATATGACCCTGTAGACACGTTTGAACTTCGCGCTCTCCTCCTTTCCCCGCCGCGCTGGCCGATGACGTAATGGCCGCGTTCTGAGAGTCTGACGTCACAGATCCAAAACTTCTAGCCAGCCATTTTGCTCGGTGAACCTCGGTCCTCTCAGCGGTAAATAATCACTCCGCCATTCTGGAGTTCAGTCCGTAGTTGTTGACAATTACTTTCGTGGACCTGTAAGTCGCATTGTGACCTGTCTACGAAGCCATAGTCCCCGGGAGACTAAACATGAATGAGCTTGCCTGCGAGTAAACCGCGCGGCGACGGGACGAAATCAAAACAATGGCGGTGGGGAAGGTTCACGCACCGTGCCATCCTGGACTGTTACAAGAGCGAGTTTGGGTCAATCCTTACCTTCTCCTTTCCGGACAGCACAGCGATAATTACACGTAAGCTTCCACGAATTTTGGTTGAATTCACAGTTGTCCAACTGGCAGTGACATTAAAAAAAAAAAGAAACATTTTCCTCTGACAACATCGGACGATCCCCTTTTCGCGCCGAAACATACATACAACACAGGCCGGCAATGTGAATGGCGCGAAATGTCGGCTTCGTTTCAGAGTCCGTGATTTATTTTGATGGAACACCCAACAATCTCCGCCAAAGCTACATGATTGAAAACCGGACAGTGCAGATAATTTACCTGAGAAACAGAAAATAAAGTGAGAGGCGAGGCGTAACTCGCTCGAATCTGTACAAGTTGCGGTGCTATCTGTTTCGGCGCGATAAGGGGATCGTTCGATATGTAGTGATCAAGGGTATGTTGTCAGAGGAAAATGTTTCTTTTTTTTTAATGTCACTGCCAGTTGGACAACTGTGAATTCAACCAAAATTCGTGGAAGCTTACGTGTAATTATCGCTGTGCTGTCTGGAAAGGAGAAGGTAAGGATTGACCCAAACTCGCTCTTGTAACAGTCCAGGATGGCACGGTGCGTGAACCTTCCCCACCGCCATTGTTTTGATTTCGTCCCGTCGCCGCGCGGTTTACTCGCAGGCAAGCTCATTCATGTTTAGTCTCCCGGGGACTATGGCTTCGTAGACAGGTCACAATGCGACTTACAGGTCCACGAAAGTAATTGTCAACAACTACGGACTGAACTCCAGAATGGCGGAGTGATTATTTACCGCTGAGAGGACCGAGGTTCACCGAGCAAAATGGCTGGCTAGAAGTTTTGGATCTGTGACGTCAGACTCTCAGAACGCGGCCATTACGTCATCGGCCAGCGCGGCGGGGAAAGGAGGAGAGCGCGAAGTTCAAACGTGTCTACAGGGTCATATTAGGCGGATCAATGTAAAAATTGACGTACATCAACTTTTTAATGAGTAAACTACTGGAAAATAATGAATTGAAAATTTTCTGATGCTGTCCTTTAAACTGCAAGAAAAAAGAGCATTCAGCAAAAACTGAAAACTGTGGTAGACAAAGATATCCGTAAAGAGTCGTGTCCTGCTTAATCGAAACTTTGGCAGGTCAGCTGATACACACAAAGACTCTTGTACCTCCTTATTTACTCTTTATCTTATTAAATACTGTAAATTCTACAGGAACATGAAAACCAACAAGAACGTTATCGTAGTTTGTCAAATCTATGCTTGCCTCTATGTGTGTGCGTATTCTGTGCACCAACATGTGGTAGGTACATACGTGCCACATGGTACCATATTATACATATCCATTGCCAAGCAGGATGGCCTTCAAGTCTCCTCAGACGCTAATACAGATACAATTACAAGCATATGATTGGAGAGAGTTCTAACGACTACCTCCTCATACATGCTCTCGATTCTGCACAAACGTCACACGAAATCTATTAGAGACTAATGAACTTCGCAATAGAAGTCATCATAGTTTGCTACATCTAAACCTCTACATAAGCGCATACAGCCTCAGGCAGAGGTTGGTACATACGTGCCACATGGCACATGGAACGACACAGGGTGATCTTCAGGTCCCTCCAGGCATCAGCAGGCCTGTCATACACATACACCATATAGTATATCGATATCCCTTCTATGGCAGTGTTATAGGCTTCTAACCTCACATACAGCTCGTTCTCCTGTACGAAGAATTGGGGGTTACTAAATCATATCCAGTTGCTTGAGTAACTGTTTTTTGGCACGATGTTGTAAAATGATTTCCAGCCGGCCCATCCGCAGAGGCTGCCGCATGTGCATGTTTATTTATCAATGATGCTGTGATGCTGTAGCTGCGCCTTGGCTGGACCAGCAAACAGCGCCGCTATGCGATATGTGTTAGTGTGGCAGGCCCATGAGCAAGAGGTCACGCGAAGACATTCCACACCACAGTGTAGAATGAGAGTGAAACTCAGACGGTGCTGTAATATCTCTTGAAAATGATGATGTCATACCTTCTCCCAAATATCTGGACCACCGTTGTAGTTTTCCAGATGCAGATTATAAATATCTCGTTAAAAGATGTGAAATGTGCAAAAAGGTGAAGAGTTATAGTTATAATATGCTCTTGTATTGTTGTAGCTGAATTGCTGCTTCTTAGATTATTGCTGTCCCTTCTCTTTTCTGCATCTTTTATCCTAAACATGTTTCACAGAACTCGCCTATCTTCCTGCCTGTCTGTGTGTATGTGCATCATTGTACACCATGTTGGTCATATCTGTATCAAACGCACTCTTGGAAACAAATACCCCGTGCACCTTATTTTATTTTCACCAGAAATACATTTGAGTTAGCGAAGCACGCGCTATGATGGTCATCAACTGCACCTATGGCGCTGTGCAATAACAGAATACAGAAGTGAAGAACTTCCTATGTAACATGCTTATATCCTGTAGTGCTCTCCTAACATGTCTACCACAATATTCATACCATATGATATGATACGTAATGTCTTTCATGCATGACAATAATGGTCTCTCCTCTCTCTCTCTCTCTCTGTCTCTCTGAACTTAAACTTTGACAACTTTAATTATTTCTAATACAACTTCCGCAGATACAACGTAACTTTCTACATACTTACATGACGTCTATATTATTGTAGGCTTTTTCAACTTGAAGAACTCGTATTTACCATTATTTATCATCTCTGTACTATATATAATATTTATTTTAACATGCAGTAATATTTCTTCTACCATATTGCTACCATGTATCATCATCACTATATATACCTTATAACATATAATGTATGTGCTATATGTACAATTACGTCACAGGCTGCACTCTCCTAGCGTTTTTATATCATGAACAGATCACAAGATTTTTTTCTGTACCACTTGCACCAGAATGCTATAATTCTCTTCCTACGATATAAGATAAAAGTGCCTAATATGCTGTACATGTCCGAAGGTATAATGTTGCTTTCTACATTATGCTCGCAACTGCCAAGACATATATGTATATATACAATGTAGTCTTTTTTCGGCAAAACGTTTTCTTAATACATCTCTTTACTTTAATTCACAACTTCTGACACACCTACTACATACATGTGCACTTCTACAAAATTATACATACAGCGTAGTTAAGCTAAACTATTATATCGTCTGTCATGGAATAAAGGACTGGAATAGAATGGCTGAATGCATCGTTCAACTACTGAAGCTTCCAAGACATTTGACCGTACAAATGGTAAATTCCCTTGTTTTGTCTTCATTTTACTTTCCCAGCTATACGTTTTCCCAATCTAAAAAGTAAAATTCACTAAAATGATAACGTTACAAGCTAAGGCTACTCCTAAACGTTACAAGTCAACACAGCATTAAATGTACTTCTGCCTCAATCACATGTGTCCACCATCAAGCGGGTATTTCCACACAAACTTCGTTTGCAAGAGTAATGCAGAAAACAAAACAACAACAACAAAAGAATGGATTTACACTATGTTTTAACGCTTTGTCTATGCATGGAATATTAGAATAAGTACGAAAATGACTTTTTTTGGAGTTTACCACTGCAGTGCATCTTTTGATCCCTTTTCTTGCGGATTATCCCTCTCCAGGCAAACGTTAAAAAACGTGTGCAGATATTGAAAATAAAGAATCAGTGCCAACAAAAGTTAGCGCTGCTAAAAGTCTTCAAAGGAGGCTAACTTCGCGCTAGCTCGACGTCTAGATTAACTCTTGATGCTCACCCGCCCACATTCATGAAGGACTAGTGTTTTCAACCTTGGAAAGTTAACTATGCCAAGGAACAACATTTTGTTACTGAGTCATTCTTTCTTCTGGTAGCCTAGGGGACTGTATGGGGATGACGAGTAGTGTGGCATGTGTGTGCGTGAGGGGGGTGGGGGTGTGTGCAGTGTGTGTTTGTGTGTATGTGTGTGTGCGTGAGGGAGGTGCAGTGAGTGTGTGTGTGTGTGTGTGTGTGTGTGTGTGTGTGTGTGCGTGCGTGCGTGAGGGGGTGCAGTGTGTGTTTGTGTGTGCGTGAGGGGGTTGCAGTGTGTGTTTGTGTGTGCGTGTTTGTTTGGGGAGGGGACACGCAATAAAGATTTTGTGTGAAAGGGTGCATACAAACAGAATCAAGCTGAATATCAAGTGAGCCGGTCGTCACCATTGCATTGGAGCTTTGTTCCGGCATTTAGATAAATAAAACTTTACTCTTCGGAATTACAGCTCAATGGGAACAATACGTCTGCAAGCTGTGAGCTTATTGCGTGCAAAGAAAGCTGTTAGGGGCAAATGTCAGTGCGTCAGTTTAGTTAAAGTTGGTTATTTCTAAGATGAAGGTCTGATCTTCATGACAGAAGACTTGATGGAGTACCGGTGAGCTGTCCACGTATTCCATTGTATACCATTGTTATGAGTCCCCCCGCCGCCATGCTTGTACGGCTGGTTCAGGTTAACCCATTCACAACCACCATACCACCAACCAGCACGACCACCATTGTTAGTTGCGCAGTCAACGCCCGAAATATCGTCGTTATCCTGGTCGTGTGTTGAGAATCTGCGACCATCATGATAGCTTAACCCTCCCCCACCATCCCCAGCAGTGCCGCTATAGGCACCAACATGCAGACGGTACTTTGCTGCTTCATCCTCGATATAGAACCTATCATATTCAGCATATACCGTTTCTGAGGACCAATTCTCCAGATCAATGCGCAGAAGGTATACCTTCTCGTTAGAGATCTGATAGATTTTGTCGTTTCCCAGCCAAAACTCACCACTGAGGTCCCCAAACCCATTTTTGTAAGTTTTCCAGTCATTAGCAAAATCTACGGAACCGTCGAAGCGCTTCTGGAGGACAGTCCAGCCGCCGACTCCGGCTTCCATCTCACAGTAGACCCGAAACGCGGCCCCGAAATCGTCTGGCTGGATGGTGTAGACACCGCTGGTGGTGTGGCCTGCCTTGTAGACGTCGTCACAATCTGTATAATGTAAGTCATCCCATATAGTGAACTTGCCGTTTGAACAAAGATTTGTGAAAGTAGGTGTTGGCATAAAATTCAGGTCAAATGTAGACTATGAAGATTATAACAACTCTGGAAGAAAAGGCAAGACGATAGACATTAACATATACCTCTAAGCGGGCTGACATCGTTACCGGAACAATTACAGCTTCCGGGTGGTCCAGGGAGTCCGTCACTGCCGTTCCGGCCGTCTGACCCGTTGGATCCGGGTGGGCCCTCGGGACCGGTCGGACCCTCGGGACCGGTCGGACCCTCGGGACCGGGTGGACCCTCGGGACCGGGTGGGCCCTCGGGACCGGGTGAGCCCTCGGGACCGGGCGGGCCAGGAGGTCCCGGTGGCTCGGCAGGACATGGAATCCCATCGCGACCGTCACGACCGCCCGGGCCAGGTAACCCCAGAGGCCCGTGCATGCAGCCTACATGGCAATGTAAAGATCAGTCCGGTGTAAGACTAGATCTGCACCGGAATGTGTGCAAGACAGGTTGAGGTTGTAATCCAAAGAAAGTTCTCATACATGAAAGATTAGACAAGATCGAAAGAGAAAATTGTCATTTCAACAAGTTATCCATAAACACAATTCTGCCTCACAGCAGACTAACGATGCATTGAAGCTAGGTCTGGTTTTGATCCTTTTCTAGGTCGACATGGCTTAAATTAGAGTGCTGAAATCATAAGTTGTTAATTCCATAGAAAATGTGCTCTCGGCATATTAGCAGCACACTGCCACACGTGCGTCTAACTCATCCCTAGGCGTGAAAGCTATTGGATGTGAAGGATACTACTATTGCTCAGTATGAGACAACCAGTAAGGCCTACGTCACATTTCCAAACCGGGGCCCGGCCGGGTAGCTTTCGAGAACGAAAAGTATGATATTAAAGACACCCAACTACACAAGACGTAAATAGAATAGTAGAGGGCATTATTTGGGTACATTTTTACGTATACATTTCTATTGTTTCGTTTCCACAAATTAATAGCCCGTCCGGGCCCGGCTTGGAAATCTGACGTTACCTTAACATTTGAAAATACCGAACAGGACGTTATAATAAAAAAAATCATTACATTGCGTATAGCAAGCAGACACTTAACCACCAGACGGCAGAGTGAAAGTGTTGGCGGCTCTCTTTGCCCTGCGGCGGCGGGTGGGATCAGAAAAGACGGGCGGCCGGTCCTAGTCTCTACCAGACTCCCGCCTGGCCGAATAGGGGGCTTTGGCCAAGTTAGGAATATAAGCCCAGTAGTAGTTGATTGGCCTAGGAGTATAGGTGGCCTTGTAGCAAACTGTACTCCTCGCGATCGGCCATCTAACTTCTCTAACGTGTTTTCTGTCTTATTTGGCCAATTTCCAATTTCTATTTTTCCAGCGACCTGTGGAGCCTGGTAAAGGCTAGGCCGGCCCCGCTCTACAGCCCGTCTGCTGCAGGACGGAGCGTCTCGGGACGGAACATGACGTCTGTCTATGCTCGCAATGCTTTTCAATATAGCATCAAAAATAATAGACATAAGTATGGGAACCCAACTTACCTGGCGTCTTACTCATCTCGTAAAGACGCTGCTCCAAGGCAGCGGTTCGGTTTCGCTCCTTGTCCAGATCACGCTTCAAGACGTCAACAGTGGTGGACAGTTGGCGAATGTCGTCTTGGTCGCGCTTCAAGGCCTCAACAGTGGTGGACATGTCGTCTTGGTCGCGCTTGAAGGCGTCAACAGTGGTGGAAAGTTGGCGCATGTCGTCTCGGTCGCGCTTGAATGCGTCAACAGTGGTGGACAGTTGTGATATCTCCTGCAAATTTATAAGCGTATGTATAAATGTAAACGCACGTCAGAATACCAACCGTAAAAAACAAAATGAAAAAGCAGAACGCTCTGGCTTAATGGACTCAATAAAGCTTGATAAACAAAACAGGCACGCAGGAACAGACAGACTTAATGTCAGAAAAAGTGATTTATAACAGGCCTTGTGGCACAGGGGTATTTACCTCTTTATTGATGAACGTCAGAGGGGCGAGTCCCACACCAACTAGACTAAGCATCACGGTAATGCCGGCGATCATGCAGCTGCGGTGGGAGCGGATGAAGCTACAGAGGGCACCACGGCCGCTTGCTTCACCCTGATACGTGCGGTCTGTTAGAAAACAAGAGCTTTTAAAACAAAAAATGTTTTATCGAAACGTTGAACTGAAATTTTCAACACAAAAGTTGGAATTATCCAATTTTATAAATGTCCAACTCCATTCTTTATCAAGGAAAGACATCAGACTGGAATTGGACTGTCCAAAATCTGGGGAAATTCAACTTTTGTGCTGTAAATCAAAATTCAATTTTAAACCTAAATAGATAAATTCAAGACTCCTGAATGGCTCTTGAATAACCTCGTGCTAGCACAACCTCCAGGCGTCTTGTTTGGACCGGTTAAATGATGTAAATGAATTGTTGTGTATTATGATATAGCCAGGCGATCAGACCCCGCAGGAAGGAATGATCATGAATACAGTACAGCTAAAGTTTTTTAAAATGTTTGACATGCCTCCAGCTGTCTTATCTGGTAATGTAAAAAGTTGTTGTGTAATATATAATGGTTTACTATTTTAAATAACCCACTGTAAATAACTGGGCATAATCCAGGGAGGCTCAAGCCATTCTCGGCATGTCATTTCTGAATTAGATGAATTTAAAATAAATCAGGAAAAACACAAAGTGAAACACATTACATAATAGCAAATAATCAATCAATAGACTAAGTTTGTGACGGAGCCGATTGGTAGATTGCTAAAATGTACAACAATGTAAAGACGAATAAATTCAGGAAATTTATTGTTTAACATACGAATAACTAACTAGTCTTGTCGATATTAGAAGTTTGATTGCTTCATGGAACTGCTTTACAATATTACTTTCGGTAACATTTGGTGCCTTGTAGCTTAGCATTTACTCTCTGCCAGACACAAAAAAAAAGGTTATTACATTATGTACTCTTTTAACTTTTCGGCCCGTTTGTTGACGTTTCATAATTTAAGATGGCGTCCATGGATTGCTTAAGAGATCAGATTTGTCACAAATATCTCAGGAATATACTAATTATCAGTTTGTGATCGTACGGCAATCGTGATCAGACGCTGGAATACAAGACGGTTGCATGAAAAACAAAAACACAGGATAAGTTTTACCTGCTCTGGAGACGTACAAAGCGTTGGGTATACTCGCAGCGGCGTCCGCAATTGATCGCCAATCAGTCTGGGGCTGCTGCATGGGTGTGGTGCCTGGCGGAAAATTAAAAAAAATAAAATGGCTTTGTGATGTGATGAAATCATAATATAACATTATTTTCACAAAATATCTATCTATTAAATATCTTAGTTTCATTTTATTAACAACACAAAAAACGCGTCTGCTGCAAATGGATACTCATAAGATTGCATGATATTACTGTAGCAATATTTTAGTTTATGGCTTTTCAAAAGAACGTTTCAACTTGAGGTGCGGTGCTGGTTCCAAACTGGTTATGTTTTCAGCCTATTGCACCAACTGTGCTGGATTACTGTTCCTTTACGTGGATTGGTTTGACGACTGAAGACTAATCTATAAGTTAAGGTTTGCTGCTATACGGGAATTTACTTCATCAACCGAAATGGTGGATGCACCCCTCAATATACCATGCCCCAAGAGGGGTTCACACTTCATTCATATGAGAAGGTAGTAGGGTCACTTAATACTACTTGTGCCCCCACTGGTATATAAAGAATATCGTCATAAGAATGCATCTTCCGAGCTTCATGCCTCGACTAAATTATATCTGAATCTTAGACAAAAGAAAATACGTTGTACACCAAGTAAGGCACTGGGTAATTATGAATCTCACTATGTTTCATTACATAGATTTTTGAAAACCAAACCCCCTTCACAGCTGACGTGTAGAGGGAAGATATTTCCAAAAACATGTTTACCTGCGTTGTCACTAGTTTGGGACTGCTGTTGATCTCCCGGCATGGTGCGACTTGTCAGGTTTCTGCACAGCAAAAATACACGCCCTACCTCAGGCGTGGTCCGAAACACAATGAGAAATATAGTCTTACCTGAAGTAATTAGAAAACCAGAGATGAAAGAAAATCATACTGAGTGGGTGGAAAACAACACACGTTTTCCAGATGAGACCAATCATACAGACACGTAATCCTTTTCTTTGTTTCTTTGTTACATATTGAGAGAGAAGTTTCGAAAACAACTTTTGAAATTTTGATTATGTTTGGAAAGCTATTAGATACATTGAAATGTATATGCATGCAAGGGAGAAAAACAATTTTTTTCTTAATTTTTTTTGTTTTTCGTCTGACATTTTCCGTGTTCGTCACACAACAACTAGGGGTATTTTGCCCAAGTGGCAAACTCAGGCTAAACTAGAGTTCGGCAAACTCCTATCTCCATGAAATATTTTGAACTTTTGTAAATTTTATGCACACGACCTGTACATGTACTTCATTTAATCATGGTGATGTTCATCATTGACTAACATACACATGTCACAAGTTTAAAATCCATCATTAATCATTAAGCGGTTTTAAGTCAGTTCCTGATATCATACCACATGCAAGTGTGTCTTTAATCTACCTCCCCCTACACACACCGCAACCCCCCCCCCCCCCCCACCCAAACCCGTTTTACTGTTGCTGTTTGGATTTTGAAGATCTCACTGGTGTGAAGACAATAAAGATGTGCAAGTTGAACATTTATAATGTGTTTAGAACAATGTTCATGATCATGATTCTGATGTCTTCTTGCGACTTCCATGTCTCTGTACAGGATGTTTCTGCTAAAAGTATCTGTTTTTAAGTGCTGACAACATTATATACATTTTTTAAGACATCAGAATCAATGATTTTACTAATGTGATCAAAAGATCGAAATTATCGGATCCTAAGGTTACTTTGTGTTGGACCCTTTCAAAATGGTTTCCAGCGATAAATATTGGGCTCTTAACCACATCGCGAATACGTAATTGTAGACTGAAGTTGTTTCGGAATTTTGTATGGAGAATATGGATACAAGCAGTAGATTCATTTTTTTAAGAAGATCTAAAGTCGTTATTCGCGATGAACTCAGTGGTTTTGATAAAGTTTGTACGGTTGTGTGACGTCACAGCAATAGTCTAATTCGGCAGTGTTGCTATCGGCGGTCAAAAGAAAACACGCTCTACACCAAGCAAGGCACTGGGTATTTCTGAATATCAATATTTGCCATTACATAGATTTTGGAAAACAAAACCCACTTCTTATCTGTACAGTCAAGATATTTTCACAAAAATATTTACCTGTGTCAGCAGTTTTGGACTTCTGAGGTTCTCCTGTTATGGTGCGACTTGTCAGGTTTCTGCACAGCAAAAACACACGCCCTACCTCAGGCGTGGTCCGAAACGCAATGAGAATCTGAAGAAATTACAAACCAGAGATGAAAGAAAATCATATTGAGTGGGTGGAAAACAACGCACGTTTTCCAGTTGAGACCAATCATGCCGACACGTAATCCTTTTCTTTGTTTATTTGTTACATATTGAAAGAGAAGTATCGAAAACAACTTTTAAATATTTAATCATGTTTGGAAAACTATCAGATACATTGAAATGTATGGGAGAAAAATTTGGTTCATTTTTTTGTTCGTCTGATATTTTCCGTGTTCTTCACTCAACAAGTAGTCAGTCAACACACGTAAGAGTTTTTTGCGTTTTTCTACCGTGAATTTATTTCTATTTGGGTTTTTTTTTTGCGCCAGCAAAATTCAAGTGGCAAACCCAGGCTTAACTAGAGTTCGGCAAACTCAAACCTCCATGAAATATTTAGAACGTTTGTAAATTTACTTGATTTATGCATGGTAATGTTCATCATTGACTAACATACACATACATTACAAGTATAAAATTCCCATCATTAATCATTAAGCGGTTTATGAATCAGTTCCTCATATCATACCACATGCAAGTGTGTCTTTAATCTATCCCCCAAGACCCGGTTCACTGGGAGTGATGACAATAAAGATGTGGAAGTTGAACAATTATAATGTGTTCAAAACAATGTTCATGATTTCAATGTCTTCTTGCGACTTCCAAATCTCTGTACAAGATGTTTCTGCTCAAAGTATCTGTCTTTAACCCTCAAGCACCCAACCTTTTTTTGCGACTAAAATGACCGAGTGGGGTCCAAACGGACCCCAAACTATTTTGTTCATAAAATCTCAGTACCATTTCTTATCGGCGATCATTGTATATACATTGCTTCGTCACTGTAAGAGGAAGATTTCAAAATGTTAAGGTGTTGCTAATTCCAACTCATTATCATAATTTATGCAAAAGTTCAGAAGGACCACTTTTTGCACTAGATCTGTTCCGACCAGATAGGGGAATTTTAGGCCCTCAGCAACATTTATGTCGCATAACTCATGAACGGCTAGAGCTAAAGCTACGAAACTTGGTAATTTATCACAAAATATTGTTTGCAAAAGTTTTTAGTCAATAAAGTAAGTTTATCATTTTTGGGGGTTGCCATGGCAACCATATTCTAACAGGCATATTTTTGCCAAAATTTGCCAATTTCAATTTAAACAAGGTTTTCTTGGTAAACTACACCTGTTTTCTGACAACATTTAAATTCTATGAAATTCAATGTAATTTTCATGACTTAAAATTTATAATTTATGCTAATTTCATGACGTTATTGGTCAAAATCCAAGATGGCCGCCCTGATTAGGCAAATAACGTCATAATGTCGTCACATTACATGTTGATAACACAGAAATTTTTGTGATGATTTAGGTTTACATTTTTATTATTGTCTGAAGTTTGGTAGTCATACTGTAAGTGGTTAAGGAGTTAGCCTCCAAAGTTTGTTTTAAAAACTGCACATTTTTGCTGGGGTCCGTTTGGACCCCAGAGGGACTGAACACAAACTTTCTTTATAATTTCCACATTAGGCCATGTTGATTTGATTATATGGATGACATCCTCTAGGAACTCCAAAATTGATGTGAGCGAGCGAATAAAAAAAACGTTTGGCCAAAAAAAAAAGTTGCCTCCGGTATGAAATCAAAGTGGCCAGGGAGGTTGAACATAGGACTAAACACACATAGTATGGTATACTAGTCAGGTGTAGGGACCAGTACATTATACGGGTGCAAGACATTTTTTTTCTTCTTAGACCAATCCGAAAAAAACAGACCTGGAAAAAATCAGAGGAACCGGTTTCGCCAATTACAAAATGGACACACTATGTCGGCAGGCATTTGGGGGTCTTACCGAGGGTCAAGAAGACAATAAGAGGAAGTCAAGTAGAGTTTATAGTCAATTGTACCAATTTTCTACCGTCAAAGGTACAGAGACAGTTAGCCTTTATTACTTGGAGATGGGATTTTTAAATGCCAGTGGGAGTCCAATAATCCATCAAACAGATTCCTTTGTAGCAAAACTGACCAATTACCATTGTTTTGAGTATTGCCAGTTCTCAAGTTTCTACAGACAATCAGGTCCAGGTTCAGATCCGGACCTGAAAGTGATCCTCTGGACCTGAACGGGACCTGAATTTTCTGTACTGGTACCTCCCCCTACCAACAGTAATTTTTTTCTGTCTGTCCTTTCACATCTTATTCTTTGACTTTAGATTTATTTTGGCATTCTATTACATTAGACTATGATTAGTTATCTGTTTTCTGATACTGTACTTTTTTTTCAATCTACGGAATATTTGTGCTCATTTTACAGCTGCTTTTCACAATTTATTGTGTGGTCGAAAACTTTTTTTTTTTTGGAAACGGCCGAAAATTGGTGCGAGCGCGGATGTCATCCATATAATCAAATCAACATGGCCTTATTGTACCAATCTTTGCGAAAACTTAGGAGAAGGTATAAGGCATATTGACTAACAAAGTCACGGAAGGATTTTTTTCTTCAGATCAAAAATGTTCAAATGGCACTTCAAAATGTACGCCTGATGTCCAAATGGACCCCACTCGGGTGTTTGGGGGTTAAATGTATTCTTGCTGGCAACATTATGCACTTTTTCTAAAACCTCAGAACCAAGAATATTTGGAAAGTTATCAGTTAAAAATCAAAAGTATTGAATTCGAAGGTTACTTTGTGTTGCATGTAGTCATGTTTGAAACAATGTAGTGTTTTATTTAGACAAACGCCTTAAACTCATTTGTGAACACGATTCTCCTAAATTCTGGATACTTTGATTTAGCTCCCAGTGTTCGACCCTTTCAAAATGGTTACCAGCGAGTAATATTAGAATTTAAACCACGATGATATAATTGTAGACTGAAGATATATCAGAATTGTGTAGGGAGGATGTGGATTCAAGCAGTAGGTTATTTTTTAAAGAATATCTAAAGTCGTTATTTTCGATGAACTAATTGGTTTTGTTAAAGTTTGGCCAATTCTAGGGTATTTTGTCTCGTCAAATATTTAATTTGGTGGTGTTGCAATCGGTGGCCTTCAACCTAGTGGAAAAGCCTGTCGCTCTGCTGATCGTCGTTTTTTAGATGAACCTTCAACTCTGACCCCTGATGATGAGGTGACCTTGCCATCTGCTGTCTGTCTGTCTGTATTGTTGTACACTTGAACAGGAAATGACGCCGTGACCTGATGAAGTTAAAGGGACAGTTGAAATGACATCTCAATGTATCTTCGATATCACATATTGAAAAGTGTCTTCAATATTATACCTTAAGTAGAAATAGATTTAGATTAGTCGTTATTCCCTTTTGATATATCTATGATATTATTATTATTATTATTATTATTATGAGTATCAATTTCTTTCTTTGTTAAGTATGATTATGTATACCACTACTGCTTTACTTTGTATGCAATTAGCCCTCGGGCATGAATTTGCAATAAAGATTATTGTTATTTAAGACAGTAAAAGTCATTGAGTAGCAATGACTGTCTCTGGTGCTGAAAATGCCATCCTACATGTGATTGTTTACAATTGGAATCTTTGACTCGCTGAATTATGTTACTCGCTTTACCGGCTTTGGAATGAGCTGTAAATGTGTATAGCATAATAGGTGTCTTCTAAAATCTACAATAAGAAGCAATCTTTTGTACATATGTGAAATCATGTGTTGTGTTTTAATTCGTGTGTCTGTCTGTCTTTATTTATGGATGTGTGTACCAGTATGTCTGTGTTTCTGCCTGTATGTCCGTATATATATGTGTATGTATATGTGTATGTATATGTGTATGTATATGTATATGTGTATGTATATATGTATGCGTATGCTCTTGTTGTGTCTGTCCTTCTGTGTATATGTGCGCGATATACTTTTGGCTAAACCAGTTAGGCCTACGTCACATTTCCTACCCGGGGCCCGGTTAGGCTGTTTGTGTTTGCGTATGTGTGTGTGTGTGTGTGTGTGTGTGTGTGTGTGTGTGTGTGTGTGTGTGTGTCTGTGTCTTAGTGCGTTCGTGTGTGTGTGTATGTGTGTGTGTGTGTGTGCGTGTGTGTGTGTGTGCGTGTCCAATTGTGTGTGTATGGGTGTGTGTGTGCGTGCGTGCATATATCCGTATACAACTCATTCATATTAAAAAAAGAAGATCCAAGACAAAATTTAACATACACCATGTTGTAATTTCACCAAACTTGCAAATGTGATACAGTAGTTATATAAACTAATGAAGCTCACGCTATCTTGGTGACTAACGTCTTAGTGCAATAACTGATACAGAGCTATAAGTTCAATACGTCTTATAATAACATGCTGATACATGTATCAACATGTGTTCTTCTAGTATGTGTACTACCAGATAACGTAAGCCACCATATACTATCAACACATACAACATAACGCTAGCAGCCATATAGCATCATCAACATATACCATATAACGTTTCCTACCGTATGCCATCAGTAATAAATATAAACTTGTCTACGTTAGATGAATATGATTAGTAGCCACAGGTGCTACAACTAGTCCCAAGAGTTTCTACAAAAAAAAAGAAACTTTCAACAAAATTATGTTTCCTGCAACGTTGCTAAACATCTTGCTGTTAAGATTTAACAGTAATAAGTCACAACAGAAACTGACTATTTCTAATGTGTAGTCCCCTAATATAACGTTGCTTTCTACATAATGTTCGCAACTACCATACCTTATATAAACATTTTCACCAAAACGAAGTTATCTTATCGCATTTTGTAATGTAATATCTTTACACACCTTGCCTGCTACAAAGTTATATATAACTTGAAAGTTCATCTGTGTTGGTAGAAGTCATTCTTGAACTAGTTGAAGTATATTTTCCAACACAAAAATTGGACTCACACAAATTTTCACTGCTCACTGAGTCACGTGTGCTATCTGCATAACGTGACGTCACGACAGCAGTGGATTGTTCATTCATTGACAAAGACTGATGCTGTGTAGTCGAAAATTTGGGTGAGTCCATTTTTTTGTGTTGGAAATTACAGTTCAACTAGTTCAAGAAATTTATATAATACTTTAATATGAAATACACCTAACATAGAACTAAGGACTCCAATATAATGTATCGCTCGAACCCTGCATTGTAAGACACCCGATCGTAAAAATTGTTATTTCCTTCCTATATTGTTTGCTTTTCAACATAAGTTATAAGTTTGCACAATTTACTTATATATAAAAGCAAAATGCATTGCAATGTTAACGCTGTTAATGTTTCTAGATGTTGCAAATCAACACAAAAACAGTAAATGTACGCCAAAATCACATTGTGTACTCCACCAAGAATGGTGTTTATTTCCATGGAAAGTTTGTTGGGGACCAGTGAAGCGATGGATTTACACTATGTTTTTTTTTTAATCCACCTTAAAGTTGTCTATGCATGGAATGATTAGAATTTTAGAATGAGGAAATTGATTTTGCAAAAGAGTTTCCCACTTCAGCGTGGCAGTGCCATCTTTTGATTACTTTTTAAACTGCAACTAAACGTTTCGTTAGTATACTTTTCGCAGAACTCATGCGGGCATCCTCTCCATCCATAGGAGAGTCTTAGCCGCAAAAGAATCTAGACCTGTCAGACGTCTGCAAAGGAGGCTAACTTTGCTCTTTAGCTAGATCCACGTCTAAATTAGCTCAGGGTCCTCACCTGCGCAGATTCATGTAGGCGTAGTGCTGTCAACTTTGGAAAGTTATCAGTGCCAAAGAACAACATTTGTTCAAGAGGCACCCTTAGCAGTGACAACTATCCAAGGCATCTTAGGTGTCTGTATGGGGATGGACATTAGTGCGGCGTATGTTCGTGCGTGTGTATGTGTGTGTGTGTGTGTGTGTGTGTGTGTGTGTGTGTGTGTGCGTGCGTGTGTGTGTGTGCGTGCGTGTGTGTGTGTGTGAGAGAGTGTGTGCGTGTGTGTGTGCGTGTGTTCGTGCGTTTGTGTGTGCGTGTGTGTGTGCGTGCGTGTGTGTGTGTGTGTGTGTGTGTGTGTGGTGTGGTGTGGTTGGAGGGGACGTGCAAAAAACTTTTTTATGCTCATGAAGTTCGACTAAGCTTTAAGCCACGTTTATAATGCTCCCTGTGTACATGCATTACATAATATTTCCACACAATTCACGTTTCATCAGGTGAATTACCAAAATATGGGCAGGATTGAAATTTTTTCTCACCGTGAAAGGGATTATGCAGACAGAATAAAGATAAAAGTTGATTGTCACCATTGCATTGTTAAGAGATTTGCTCCAGTATTACTCTTTATTTCAGCAAAGAAAGCAAATGTAAGGCCGTGGGTTTAGTTTGTTGTTGGTTGTTTCTAAGGAGCAGGTCTGATCTTCATGACAGAAGACTTGATGGAGAACTTGTGAGCCGCCCACGCTTGCCATTCTATACCATGTGACTCACTCCCCCCGCCGCCATGCTTGTACGGCTGGTTTAGGTTGACGCGGTCACAAGCATTATACCACCAACCACCACGACCATGGAAAGTGGCGCAGTGGCCCGAAGCATCGTCGTTATCCTGGTCGTGTGTTGAGAATCTGCTACCATCATGCGAGCTTAACCCGTACCCACCATCCCCAGCAGTGCCGCTATAGGCACCAACATGCAGACGGTACTTTGCTGCTTCATCCTCGATATAGAACCTATCATATTCAGCGTATACCGTTCCCGAGGACCAATTCTCGAGATCAATGCGCAGAAGGTATACCTTAGCGTTAGAGATCTGATAGATTATGTCGTTTCCGAGCCAAAACTCGCCGGCAAAAGCCCCAAACCCAATTTTGTAAGTTTCCCAGTCATTAGCAAAATCTACAGAACCGTCGAAGCGCTTCTGGAGGACAGTCCAGCCACCGGCCCCTGCTTCCATCTCACAGTAGACCTGAAACGAGGCTCCGGCGGCGTCTGGCTGGATGGTGTAGACACCGCTGATGGTGTGGCCTGCCTTGTAGACGTCGTCACAATCTGTAAGTCAGAATTAAAGAAAGAAAGAAGTTAGTCTCAGATGATGAACTTGTCATGTTTATAATGAGATTACGAAAGTCGGTGTTTGCGAAAAATGCATGCTTTGCTAATAGACCAATGAAGATTGCCACAAAGCTAGAATGAAAGGCAAGTCGATACCGATTACATACCTTTCAGGCTGACAGCGTTACTGTCACAATCACAGCTTCCAGGTGGTCCAGGGAGTCCGTCCCGGCCGTCTGACCCGTTGGATCCGGGTGGGCCCTCGGGACCAGGTGGGCCAGGGGGTCCGGGTTGGCTGTACGGCCCAGATGAGCCGGGCGGGCCGGGAGGTCCTGGTGGCCCGGCAGGACCTGGAATCCCATCGCGACCGTCACGACCGCTGGGGCCAACCGGTCCGCCTACGCCAGGCATCTCCGGAGCCCCTTGTGGACAGCCTGCATGGCAAAGTAAACATAGAATATACTGTTTTATATCGTATTAATGTCAAGGCCATACACAAGTTTTTGATGCCAAATGTGCCAAAAAACTTTAGTGTCCTCAAACAAAAAAAGTGTAACAACAGCAATTCCAACGTCGGTATCTGGTATTGGAATTATCGGCAGGTGTGCGCTCGTAGCGCGTTCTAACTATTCTATGGAAGCCAATGTGATAAACTAAGTTCTAATTGACATCATACCCGGACAGTATTTACGTTCGATATCCGTGTTCCGACCGGTCCGTATTTTACGGTATGTTCCTTGGCTCCAGTGTTCGATCTTTCCGCGGGTTGGATCGCCCTCCGGCCACTGGCCGTCGTACCTCCGGCCATACGTATTGCCCCGTGTTGTATTTTATTTATACCGTGCCAACAACGTTGGACGCAAAAATACGCAAAGGACGTGAAATTAATGCAGTTGAAGGCAGAGAAAAGAATGTTAAACTCTATAAACTTTCACTTCACAACAGATAACAAACAATATACTCAACCACCAAACGGCAGTGAGACAGTTGGCATCTCGCTTTGCCCTGCGGCGGCCGGTTGGATCAGATCGGACGGGCGGCAGGCCCCCGCTCTCCGGCCCGTCTGCTGAAAGGCTGCGTCTGCGTCTAGGGAAGGAACACAGCGTCTGTCTAAACTCACGATGCTTCTCAATATAGCATCACAAATAATAGAATAAAAATGGAAATCCAACTTACCTGGCGTTTTACTCATCTCGTGAAGACGCTGCTCCAAGGTGGCGGTTCGGTTTCGCTCCTTGTCCAGGTCACGGCGCATGTCGTCTCGGTCGCGATTCAAGGCGTCAACAGTGGTGGCCAGTTGGCGCATGTCGTCTAGGTCACGCTTCAAGGCGTCAACAGTGGTGGACAGTTGGCGCATGTCGTCTTGGTCGCGCTTCAAGGCGTCAACAGTGGTGGACATGTCGTCTTGGTCGCGCTTGAATACGTCAACAGTGGTGGACAGTTGTGATATCTCCTGCAAATTTATAAGCGTATGTATAGATGCATACGCACGTCAGAATTCCAACCGTAAATAAAAGATGAAAAAGCAGAACGTTCTGGCTCAATGGACTCAATAAAGCTTGATAAACAGAACAGGAACGCATGCGCAGGAACAAAACAGAATTAATGTCAGAAAAAGTGATTGACAACAGGGCTTGTGGCACAGAGGTATTTACCTCTTTATTGATGAACGTCAGAGGGGCGAGTCCCACACCGACTAAACTAAGCAGCACGGCAATACCGGCGATCATGCAGCTGCGGTGGGAGCGGATGAAGCTACAGAGGGCACCACGGCCGCTTGCTTCTCCTGCATACGTGCGGTCTGTTAGAAAACAAGAGCTTTTAAAAGAAGAAATGTTTTATCAAAACGTTGAATTGAAATTTTCAACACAAAAGTTGGAATTATCCAATTTTATAAATGTCTAACTCTAAATCTGGGGAAATTCAACTTTTGTGCTGTAAATCAAAATTCCACTTTAAACCTGAATAGATAAATTCAAGACTCCTGAATGGCTCTTGAATAACCTCGTGCTAGCATAACCTCCAGGCGTCTTGTTTGGACCGGTTAAATGATGTAAATGAATTGTTGTGTATTATGATATAGCCAGGCGATCAGACCCCGCAGGAAGGAATGATCATGAATACAGTACAGCAAAAGTTTTTAAAAAGTTTGACATGCCTCCAGCTGTCCCATCTGGTAATGTAAAAAAGTTGTTGTGTAATATATAATGGTTTATTATTTTAAATAACCCACAGTAAATAACTGGGCATAATCCAGGGAGGCTCAAGCCATTCTCGGCATGTACGTTTCTGGTTTAGATGAATTTAAAATAAATCGGGAACAACACACAGTGAAACACATTACATATTAGCAAATAATCAATCAATAGACTAAGTTAGCGACAGAGCCCATTGGTAGAGTGCTAAGATCTACAACAAGGAAGAGACGAATAAATTCAGGAAATTTATTGTTTAACATACGAATAACTAACCAAGCTTGTCGATATTAGAAGTTTGATTGCTTCATGGAACTGCTTTACAATATTACTATCGGTAACATTTGGTGCCTTGTCGCTTAGCATTTAATCTCTGCCAGGCACACAAAAAAAGATTATTACATTATGTACTCTTTTAACTTTTCGGCCCGTTTGTTGACGTTTCATAATTTAAGATGGCGTCCATGGATTGCTTAAGAGATCAGATTTGTCACAAATATCTCAAGAATATACTAATCATCAGTTTGTGATCGTACGGCAATCGTGATCAGACGCTGGAATACAAGACGGTTGCATGAAAAACAAAAACACAGGATAAGTTTTACCTGCTCTGGAGACGTACAAAGCGTTGGGTATACTCGCAGCGGCGTCCGCAATTGATCGCCAATCAGTCTGGGGCTGCTGCATGGGTGTGGTGCCTGGCGGAAAATTAAAAAAAATAACATGGCGCGTGTGATGTGATGAAATAATGATATAACATTATTTTCACAAATATTTTTCTATTAAATATCTTAGTTTCATTTTATTAACAGCACAAACGCGTCTGCTGCAAATGGGTACTCATAGAATTGCATGATATAACTGTAGCCATATTTTAGTTTATGGCTTTTCAAAAGTACGTTTCATCTTGAGGTGTGGTGCTGGTTTCAAACTGGTTATGTTTTCAGCCAATTGCACCAACTGTGCTGGATTACTGTTCCTTTACGTGCATTCAATTTGGTCTGACGACTGAAGACTAATCTGTAAGTTAAGGTTTGCTGCTATACGGCGATTTACATAACCAACAGAAATGGTGAATGCACCCCTCAATATACCATGGCCCAAGAGGGGTTCATTCATATGAGAAGGTAGTAGGGTCACTTAATACTACTTGTGCCCCCACTGGTATATAAAGAATATCGTCATAAAAATGCATCTTCCGAGCTTCATGCCTAGACTAAATCATATCTGAATCTTAGACAAAAGAAAACACGTTGTACACTAAGCAAGGCACTGGGTAATTATGGATCTCAATATTTGTCATTACATAGATTTTCGAAAATCAAACCCCCTTCACAGCTGACGTCTAGAGGGAAGATATTTTCAAAAACAAGTTTACCTGCGTTGTCACTAGTTTGGGACTGCTGTTGATCTCCCGGCATGGTGCGACTTGTCAGGTTTCTGCACAGCAAAAATACACGCCCTACCTCAGGCGTGGTCCAAAACGCAATGAGAAATATAGTCTAACATGAAGTAATTAGAAATCAGAGATGAAAGAAAATCATATTGTGTGGGTGGAAAACAACACACGTTTTCCTGGTGAGACCAATCATACAGACACGTAATCCTTTTCTTTGTTTGTTTGTTACATATTGAGAGAGAAGTATCGAAAACAACTTTTAAAATTTTGATCATGTTTGGAAAGCTATTAGATACATTGAAATGTATATGCACGCAAGGGAGAAAAACAATTTTTTTCTTCTTTTTTGTTTTGTTTTTCGTCTGACTTTTTCCGTGTTCGTCACACAACAACTAGGGTTTTTTGCTCACAAGTTTAAAATTTCCATCATTAATCATTAAGCGGTTTTAAATCAGTTCCTGATATCATACCACATGCAAGTGTGTCTTTAATCTACCCCCCCCCCTACACACACCGCAACCCAAAAAAAACGTTTTACTGTTGCTGTTTGGATTTTGAAGATCTCACTGGTGTGAAGACAATAAAGATGTGCAAGTTGAACATTTATAATGTGTTTAGAACAATGTTCATGATCATGATTCTGTTGTCTTCTTGCGACTTCCACATCTCTTTACTGGATGTTTCTGCTACAAGTATCTGTCTTTAAGTGCTGGCAACATTATATACCTTTTTTAAGACCTCAGATTCAATGATTTTACTAAAGTGATCAAAAGATCGAAATTATCGGATCCTAAGGTTACTTTGTGTTGGACCCTTTCAAAATGGTTTCCAGCGATAAATATTGGGCTCTTAACCACATCGCGATTACGTAATTGTAGACTGAAGTTGTTTCAGAATTTCGTATGGAGAATATGGATTCAAGCAGTAGATTCATTTTTTTAAGAAGATCTAAAGTCGTTATTCGCGATGAACTCAGTGGTTTTGGTAAAGTTTGTACGGTTGTGTGACGTCACAGCAATAGTCTAATTCGGCAGTGTTGCTATCGGCTGTCAAAAGAAAACACGCTGTACACCAAGCAAGGCACTGGGTATTTCTGAATATCAATATTTGCCATTACATAGATTTTGGAAAACAAAACCCACTTCTTATCTGTACAGTCAAGATATTTTCACAAAAATATTTACCTGTGTCAGCAGTTTTGGACTTCTGAGGTTCTCCTGTTATGGTGCGACTTGTTAGGTTTCTGCACAGCGAAAATGCACGCCCTACCTCAGGCGTGGTCCGAAACGCAATGAGAATCTGAAGAAATTACAAACCAGAGATGAAAGAAAATCATATTGAGTGGGTGGAAAACAACACACGTTTTCCAGTTGTGACCAATCATGCAGACACGTAATCCTTTTCTTTGTTTATTTGTTACATATTGAAAGAGAAGTATCGAAAACAACTTTTAAACATTTGATCATGTTTAAAAAACTATCAGATACATTGAAATGCATGGGAGAAAAATTTGTATTCTTCATTTTTTTGTTGTTCGTCTGATATTTTCGTCCCATAACAATTAGTTAGTCAACACACGCACGAGTTTTTGCGTTAAGGTAATTTGTAGATTTTCTACCGTGAATACATTTTTGTCTAATTTTTTTTTGCTCCAGCAAAATTCAAGTGGCAAACCCAGGCTTAACTAGAGTTCGGCAAACTCAAACCTTTAGCAATACTTAGAACGTTTGTACATTTACTTGATTTATGCATGGTAATGTTCATCATTGACTACCATACACATATCACAAGTATAAAATTCCAATCATTTATCATTGAGCGGTTTTAAATCAGTTCCTCATATCATACCACGTGAAAGTGTGTCTTTAATTTATCCCCCAAGACCCGGTTCACTGGGAGTGAAGACAATAAAGATGTGGAAGTTGAAGAATGATAATGTGTTCAAAACAATGATCATGATTTCAATGTCTTCTTGCGACTTCCACATCTCTGTACAGGATGTTTCTGCTCAAAGAATCTGTCTTTAGATGTCTTCTTGCTGGCAGCATTTATGCACTTTTTTTAAGACCTCAGAATCAAGAATATTTCGAAAGTGATCAAAAGATCAAAAGTCTTGAAATCGAAGATTACTTTGTGTTGCATGTTGTCAGGTTTTAAACAATGTAGTGTTTTATTTAGACAAACGCCTTAAACTCGTTTGTGAACACGTGTTGTAATCAGCGGATTCGCAAAAACTCGGAAGACTTTAATTTAAAAGTTGTTATTTGCGATGAACAAAACAGTTTTGTTAAAGTTTGAACAATTCTAGAGGTATTTTTTCTCGTCAAATATTTAATTTGGTGGTGATGCAATCGGCAGCCTTCAACCTAGTGGAAAAACCTGTCCCTCTGCTGATCGTCATTTTTTTTACGAACCTTCAACTCTGACCCCTGATGATGAGGTGACCTTGCCATCTGCTGTCTGTTTGTATTGCTGTACACTTTAACAGGAAATGACGTCATGACCTGATGAAGTCAAAATGACTGTTGAAATCTCAATGTATTTTCGATATCACATATTGAAAAGTGTCTTCAATATTATAGCTTAAGTAGAAATAGATTTGGATAAGTCGTTATTCCCTTTTGATTTATCTATGAGTATCATTTTCTTTCTTTGTTAAGTATGATTATGTATACCACTACTGCTTTACTTTGTATGCAATTAGCCCTCGGGCATGAATTTTGCATAAATATTATTGTTATTAAAGACAGTAACAGTCATTGAGCAGCAATGGTTGTCTCTGGTGCTGAAAATGCCATATTATACGCGATTCTCTACAACTGGAATCTTTGACTGGCTGAATCATTTTACTCGTTTTACCGGCTTTGGAATAAGCTGTAAATGTGTATAGCATAATAGGTGCCTTCTAAAATCTACAATAAGAAGCAATCTTCTGTACATATGTGAAATCATGTGTTGTGTTTTAACTCGTGTGTCTGTCTGACTTTATTTGAGGATGTGTGTACCAGTATGTCTGTGTTTCTGCCTGTATGTCCGTATATATATGTGTATGTATATGTGTATGTATATGTGTATGTATATGTGTATGTATATGTGTATGTATATATGTATGCGTATGCTCTTGTTGTGTCTGTCCTTCTGTGTATATGTGCGCGATATACTTTTGGCTAAAGCAGTTAGGCCTACGTCACATTTCCTTCCCGGGGCCCGGTTAGGCTGTTTGTGTTTGCGTGTGTATGAGTTTTTGTGTGTGTGTGTTTTAAGTGTGTTTGTGTGTGTGCTTGTGTGTGTGTGTATGTATGTGCGTGTGTGTGTGTGTGTGTTTGTGTCAGTGTCTTAGTGCGTTCGTGTGTGTGTGTATGTGTGTCTGTGTCTGTGTGTTTGTGTGTGTGTGTGTGTGCGTGTCCATTTGTGTGTGTATGGGTGTGTGTGTGCGTGCATGCATATATCCGGATACAACTCATTTATATTAAAAAAGAAGATCCAAGGCAAAACTTAACATACACCATGTTGTAATTTCACCAAACTTGCAAATGTGATACAGTAGTTATATATACAAATGAAGCTCACGCTATCTTGGTGACTTGGTTACTGTGTTCTTCTAATATGTGTACTACCAGATAATGTTCGCCACCATCTTCTATCAACACATAAAATATAACGCTAGCAGCCATATAGCATCATCAACATATACCATATAACGTTTCCTACCGTATGCCATCACTAATATATATACTTGTCTACGTTAGATGAATATGATTAGTAGCCACAGGTGCTACAACTAGTCCCAAGCGTTTCTACACTAAAAAGAAACTTTCAACAAAAAATGTTTCCTGCAACGTTGCTAAAATATCTTGCTGTTAAGCTTTATTCTAAATTACAACAAAAGAACTGACTATTCCTACTGTGAAGTCCGCTAATATAACGTTACTTTCTACATAATGTTCGCAACCACCATACCTTATATAAAAATTATTTTCACGGGAAAGAAATTATCTTATCGCATTATTACTATAATCCACCACTTATAGCACACCTACACACCGTGTCTGCTACAAAGTTATATCTACTTAATCTGAAATACACCTAACATAGAACAAAGGACTGCAATACAATGTATCACTCGATGAATGAAGTTTTTGTAAGACATGTGACCGCACAAATTGTTATTACCGTGGTTTTTGTTTGCTTTTCAACATCTCCAAAGTTATAAGTTTGCCCAATTTACTTATGTATAAAAGTCAAATGCACTTCAATGCTAAGGCTGTTTCTAGATGTCGCAAATCAACACAACAGCAGTAAATGCACTTTCGTGTCCTCCATCAAGAATGGTGTGTATTTCCATTCTAAGTTTGTTTGGGAACAGTAAAGCGAAGAAAGAAAGGATGGAGCGAAGAAAGACAGGATGGAGCGAACTCAAGAAAGAAAGAATTGATTTACACTATGGGGGGGGGGGGGGGGGGGGCTCCACTGGTCTGAAAGAAGAAGTTGTAAACAACAAACCCCTCTTAATGAAGATAAAAAGAGATCCACAATGATAAGAAATTACAGAAAAGTGAAACCTAACTTTCATTGAATACCATTACCACGAATTGCAGAATATGATGGTATGAAGGTATTGTCCTTCCTTATCCCTAACAAGGGTTCTACAATGATATGACACTATTTTAATCGGCCTTTTAAAGTTGTCTATGCATGAAATGATTAGAATTTTACAATGAAGAAATGGATTTTTTAAAAGAGTTTCCCACTTCAGTGTGGCAGCGCCATCTTTTGGTTATTTTGTAAACTGCAACTAAAAGTTTGTTAGTAACGTTATACTTTGCGCGGAACTCATGTGTGACTCCTCTCCCTCGAGTCTTAACCGCAAAAAAGATCTAACACTGCTAGAAGTGTTCAAGGGAGGCTAACTTTGCACTATAGCTAGATCCACGTCTAAATTAGCTCAGGGTCCTCACCTGCGCAGATTCATGTAGGAGTAGTGCTGTCAACTTTGGAAAGTTATCAGTGCCAAAGAACAACATTTTGTTCAAGAGGCACCCTTAGCAGTGAAAACTATCCAAGGCATCTTAGGGGGTCTGTATGGGGATGGACATGTCGACATTAGTGAGGCGTATGTTCGTGTGTGTGTGTGTGTGTGTGTGTGTGTGTGTGTGTATGTGTGTTGTGTGTGTGTGTGTATGTGTGTGTGTGTGTGTGTGTGCGTGCGTGTGTGTGTGTGTGTGTGCGTGTGCGTGTGTGAGTGTGTGTGTGCGTGTGTGTGTGTGCGTGTGTGTGTGTGCGTGTGTGTGCGTTTGTGTGTGTGTGTGGTGTGGTGTTGGTGGAGGGGACGCGCAAGAAACTTTTTATTCTCATGAATGTCGACTACGTACGCTTTATGCTACGTTCATAATGCTCCCTGTGTACACATTACACAACATTGCCATCACAATTCACGTTTTAGGAGAAGATTTGTCGAAATATGCGCAGGATTGAAATTTTATCTCACCGTGAAAGGGCTCGTGCAGACAGAATCAAGAAAGTCAAGTGAGGTGGTTGTTAACATAGCATTGTTAAGAGATTTGCTCCAGCATTACTCTTCTGAAAGACAGCTTAAAAGGAACATTACGTGAAGAAGCTGTTAGCTGAAAGCTTGCGAAGAAAAAAGTTGTTAGATGCAAACGTCAGGTCGTGGGTTTGGTTTGTGGTTATTTCTAAGGAGCAGGTCTGATCTTCATGACAGAAGCCTTGATGGAGTACCCGTGAGCCGCCCATGCTGTCCATTCTATACCATGTTGATTATCCCCCCCGCCGCCATGCTTGTACGGCTGGTTCAGGTTAACGTTGTCACAGGCTCCATACCACCAACCACCACGACCATTGCCAGTTGCGCAGTCATAGCCCGAATGATCGTCGTTATCCTGGTCGTGAGTTGAGAATTTGAGCCCATCATGAGAGCTTAACCCCCTCCCACCATCCCCAGCAGTGCCGCTATAGACACCAACATGCAGACGGTACTTTGCTGCTTCATCCTCGATATAGAACCTGTCATATTCAGCGTATACCGTTTCCGAGGACCAATTTTCGAGATCAATGCGCAGAAGATATACCTTCTCGTTAGAGATCTGATAGATCTTGTCGTTTCCGAGCCAAAATTCGCCGACAAGAGCCCCAAACCCAATTTTGTAACTTGTCCAGTCCTTAGCAAAATCTACAGAACCGTCGAAGCGCTTCTGGAGGACAGTCCAGCCGCCGACCCCGGCTTCCATCTCACAATAGACTCGGAACGAGGCTCCGGCGGCGTCTGGCTGGATGGTGTAGAGACCGCTGGTGGTGTGGCCTGCCTTGTAGACGTCGTCACAATCTGTAGATGAAATAACAACAATTCTTATATACGCAACGGAAGACTTGGTCTTTCTAAATAGTATTGGTCTATGTCATGACCAACAAGACGTCATTTGCGATAAACTCGGTGTTATAGAGCGACTCCTCCTTCCTCGCCCACCACCCACTCTGCCCTGCACAAAGTGTCCCAGACTATTCCACACTGCTCTGGGCCTGAGCAGTCACGTCAGACATCGCCACCAACAATCAGCAAATGAGACAGGATGGACATGAACTAATGCTCGATCACGAGTAGACGCCGATGATGGTGTTTATTCTATTTATTTTGGACGCTTATGGCTGTTTTGTGTGACGCTACAGACCCAAGCCTAATTTGGCAGTGTTGCCATCGGCGGTCTTCAACCTAGTAGAAAAACCTGTTACTCTGCCGATCGTCGTTTTGGGATGAACCTTTAACTCTGACCCCTCCAGAGGTGAACTTGCTATGCTGCTATCTGTCTTTATTGTTGTACATTTAAACAGAAAATGACGTCGTGACTTGTTAACTTGAAATATCTGTTAAAATTTCAATCTATCCTGCATACAACATATTAGATATATTAGAATAAAAAAAAAATGTCTGAAATTTACAGCCAAGAAAACTCGGGAACATCATTGAGCACGTGTAGCTGTCCCTGGTGCTGAAATGCCATTTTCATGTGATGCTGTAGTTGCGCCTTGGCTGGACTAGCAAACAGCGCCACCATGCGATATGTGTTGGTGAGGCAGGCCCTTTAGCAGAGGTCACGCGGGGACATTCCACACCACAGTGTAGAATGGGAGTCAAACTCAGACGATGCTGTAATATCTCTTGAAAATGAGGATGTCATTCCTTCTCCCAAATATCTGGACCATCGTTGTTGTTTCCTATCAGATGAAGATTATAAATATCTTGCTAAAAGATTATTAAATGTGCTAAAAGGTGCAGAGTTATAGTTATGATATGCTCTTGTATTGTTGTAGCTGAATTGCTGCTTCTTAGAGCTGTCCCTTCTCTTTTCTGCATCTTTTATCCTAAACATGTTTCACAGAACTCGCCTATCCGAAGTTCCTGCCTGTCCGTGTATATGTGCATCATTTTGGTCATACATGTATCAAACCCACTCTTGGAAACAAATACCATGTGCACCTTATTTTATTTTCACCAAAAAATACATT
>NC_049988.1:19440471-19443810 GCF_000003815.2 Branchiostoma floridae
CATTGGAAAAATCGTCTCTCTCCTCTCTCTCTCTCTCCCTCACTCTCTCTTTCTCTCTCTCTCCCCCTGTCTCTCTCTCTTTTTCTCTTAAACTTAAAATGTGACAACTGTGATTATTTCTAATATCTCATTCGCAGATACAACGTTACTTTCTACATACTGGCATGACGTAAATATTTTTGCTATAATTTTCCTCCTACAATATAAGGTAAAAGTCTCTAATAAGCTGCACAAGCTACTGCCATGCCTGGCGAACCTCTGTCTCGTGTCAGCCACATGGTGATTTACATCATTCACCCTGACGGGAGACCTGGCGCATCCCGTCTTGTAATTAGCCAACGAAAGGGTATGTCACCCCGTAAGGGGCGGTATAACCCCGTCGTGTGTAAACATGTGTGATCACGTCGACCGATGATGATGATGCCATATATGTATATATACAGTGTAGTCATTTTTTTGCCAGAACGTTTTCTTAATACATCTCTAATTCACAACTTCTAACACACATACATACATACATCTTGACTTCTAAAAACGTATACAAACTATCATGATTCTATCATGTGGCATGTCTGAATACATTGCTCAACTACAGAAGCTTCCAAGGCATCTGACAAATAGTGAATTCATTTGTTTTGTTTTCATTTCAACATATTTCCAGCTATACGTTTTCCCAATCTATTTATGTATAAAAGTGAAATTGACTAAAAATGCTAACGTTACAGGCTAGTGCTACTCTTAAATGTTACAAATCAACATAACCGTAAATGTACTTCTGCCACAATCACATGTGTCCATTACAAGAATGGCGCGTTTTTCCACCGATTCATCGTTACACACATCGTTAGGAGAGTAATACGAAAACAAAGAACGGATTTATACTATATTTTATACGCTTTTGAATTTGTTAATGCATGGAATATTGGAATTGTAGGATGAGTTTAGGAAATGGATTTTAACGAGTTTACTACCGTTTGGCAGTGCCATCTTTTGATCACTTTTCAAACTGCAGTGAAAGTGATTACTAGTATACTTTGCGCGGTAGCCGTAGGGAACTCCCTTTCCCGGCACTAAAAACGTTAATCCATGTTGAAAATCACGAATCTGCGCTTCCGCCAAAAAGCAAGCGTTGCTAGAAGTCTTCAAAGGAGGCTAACTTCGGGCTAGATCCACGCCTAAATTAGCTCTTGGTTCTCACCTACCCACATTCATGAAGGACGAGTGTTTTCAACCTTGGAAAGCTATCTATGCCAAGGAACAACATTTTGCTCCAGTGACAACTATTCATATCCAAGACATCTCAGGCGCCAGTATGGGGAAGGAAAGTGGCGACCATGTGTTTTTTTTGGGGGGGGGGGGGGGGGTGCGATATGTACAATTTACGACGAAGTCATGAAGGTCGATCGCGACTTCACTATTTGCTGAATTTCAAATACTCTACGTGAACATACATTTCGTAAAATTACACTTCACGTTAAATTGCATTTTATCTTGCACGAAACCCCGAACCAGCCGAACGTCAATTGAGCCTAGTCGACGGTCCGTAGCCTTATTTTCTTTACAACATTAGTGCACGAATACGTAGAGCTTCATTACAAACAACGCTAACAAGGCTGATAAGGCAAGAACTTTAGAACAAGCTGTTAGCTGAATGCGTGCAAAGAAAGCTGTTAGATGCAAACGTCGGGGCGTGGGTTTAGTTTGTCGTTGTTTACTTCTAAGGAGCAGGTCTGATCTTCATGACAGAAGATTTGATGGAGTACGCGTTACCTTGCCATGGGAACCATGTGCCTCACTCCCCCCGCCGGCCTGCTTGTACGGCTGGTTCAGGTTAACATAGTCACAACGTCTATACCACCAACCACCACGACCGCCATGGACAGTTGCGCAGTTATAGCCCGAATGATCGTCGTTATCCTGGTCGTGTGTTGAGAATCTGCTATCATCATGGTAGCTTAACCCGTTCCCACCATCCCCAGCAGTGCCGCTATATGCACCAACATGCAGACGGTACTTTGCTGCTTCATCCTCGATATAGAACCTATCGTATTCAGCATATACTGTTTCCGAGGACCAATTTTCGAGATCAATGCGCAGAAGATATACCTTGGTGTTAGAGATCTGATAGATCTTGTCGTTTCCAAGCCAAAACTCACCGACAAGAGCCCCAAACCCGTTTTTGTAAGTTTCCCAGTCATTAGCAAAATCTACAGAACCGTCAGAGCGCTTCTGGAGGACAGTCCAGCCGCCGACTCCGGCTTCCATCTCACAGTAGACCCGGAACGAGGCTCCGGTGGCATTTGGCTGGATGGGGTAGACACCGCTGGTGGTGTGGCCTGCCTTGTAGACGTCGTCACAATCTGTAAGTCATTTTGAGTTACATTTTGACTCACATGTACATGAAACAAACGTGAAAGGAAGGAAGTTCATTTCAGATATATAGTGAACATGCCATAGTGTCAATGAGCTTATGAAAGTCGTTGTTGGCAGAAAATCTATGTCAAACGTAGAGTGTGAAGATTATAACAAATCTAGAAGACAAGGGAAGTCGATAGACATTAATATGTACCTCTCAGCGGGCTGACATCGTTACTGGAACAATTACAGCTTCCAGGTGGTCCAGGGAGTCCGTCACTGCCATCCCGGCCGTCTGAGCCGTTGGATCCGGGTGAGCCCTCGGGACCCTCGGGACCGGTAGGGCCCTCGGGACCGGTAGGGCCCTCGGGACCGGGTGGGCCGGGGGGTCCAGGTTGGCTACATGGCCCAGATGAGCCGGGCGGGCCAGGAGGTCCCGGAATCCCATCGCGACCGTCACGACCATTCAGGCCAGGCATCCCAGGAGGTCCGTGTGCGCAGCCTGCACGGTCAAGATTAATGAAATGTAGCTACATGTTGCAATAATTTGTCACTAATGTGTGATGTGCCTTTCATTTTTACAAAGTCTGTGTTCACCATGATAGAAGTTTTGCTGCTCCAGTGCTAAGCAAAAAATCAACAATACTGCATATAGCTACTTGTAATTATGTCAGAGGGTCAAAAGGTAAGAGGGATCTTGGACCATTTGGCCCCTACAATATGACATTGACATTACATTTCTTGTGCAAAGTACTCTTACGGTATGGCATGTCACATGGCAAATCTTGAACACATTTTACATAAAGGTGGAAGGCTTTGAATGTTGGCGATTGCAAAGACATTGTTTTTTCTGTATCTGTATCTATATACATGTAGCAGGTATAGCTGCCCCTCGGCGTAACACACCAGCTTCGCAGGCACGCAGCGCGGCAGCAGCTGGTTATATTACACCGAACGACCCGTCACACCTAACTTTTACATTAT
>NC_049988.1:19447556-19466311 GCF_000003815.2 Branchiostoma floridae
TATAGACAATATACATTTTCACTTACAGCAGAACACATTAGGTTCTGTTTGTTTGTTTGTTTGCTTGTTTCTTTGTTTGCTAAGTTCGCCCTTACCTCCGAACGGCAGAGTCAGGCTGTTCGCAGCTCTCTTCGCCCTGTGGTGCATGCCGGGATCAGGACCGAAGGCACCATCTGCCGACTGGAAGAGATTTTGAACAGAAATTAATTTACTTACAGTACCACACTCACTGTACTTTTGTTACCATGCAGTGATGATGTTTCTTCCTTCCTTCCTTCCTTCCTTTTTCCTACTTCCCTTGCTTTCATTCTTTCATTCCTTTCTTCCTTCATTCAGTCATCGATCCATAATTTTAAACTACATGACTTTGTGTACAACACAAGCTTTTGCTAAACTCTTACTACACATTGTCAAACTATACTTTACCATGCTAAAAATACCTTCTAACTTGCAGACTAGACTAGACTAACACAGTACTGTACTTGACTTTGCTAACACTTTAGTTAATATACTAAGCATATATTGCGCAATTTGCATCATATGCATGCTTATCTGCACTACAAGTATGTAGTCGTTTGGCCATGTTTTACAGCTTTCAATCAAGTAGTGCCTTTCCATTATAACTGTCTAATTGATTTTGATTCATGTAAAAATGTCCTGGTTTTGAGCAAAGTAGTGTTTGTACAGGGCTGAGAACAGCTATTAAAAAAATGGACATAACACACAGATAATGCAACAATCTGCAGGTTTTGTCAATCGTCTTATCCCAACATGCCACAAGTCAACAATGCCCTGTCAGACGTTTGGCTGGCTCAATTATTTCACTCAATTAGATCTAATTCTAGTAAATGTCATCAGAGTGGAAGAAGTAGCCTTCTGTATTTTTACGAGTTACACACAACTGACTTTATATCTCATTCATACTTTTGAACAAGACAGGTTCAATTTGCTTGAAGGTTAGCCATACACAGTTCGTACACAAGCATCGTAATTAGTCATCAAAAGAAGGTGAGTTTGTTGACATTTCTACCTCAGTGCTCTCCATACGATTGTTGCTTTCCCAGGCCTTGTCTTTAGTCAGTGCCTCAAGTTTCGTCTCAAGAGACATAATCCTCTCGTCGTTCGCAGACAGCAGCTGCTTGAGTTGCCAGTTCTGCAGCAGAAGCACCGTCACCAGCGCCGAGACGACCAGCACGACGGCCGCGGCGAAGGCGGTCTGCACCGCCGCCGGGCGCACACGGGGCCTCCGGTCAGCATACACGGGCCCGACAAGCGTCAGGTCACCGTTCATCAGCTTATCTGTACTCATTCTCTACAACGTCAGAGCAGTTGAGCAAGGAACTCGGCTTCAATGCAATAAAGAGATGATAGTTTCAAGCAAAAGTGAAGCAAATTCTGCTCTAAAACTCCGAGGCACTATGCTGACTGGTTGTATGTAGTAGCCCTCAGTGACTGAAGATATCTTTTGAGTAAACTGATATAATCTTCAAAGACCTTGTCAAACAAGAAGCCAGGGAATCCCCCTTACTTTTTTTCTGGAGACAAACTCGTTCCCTATTGGTTGTCAGCCACTGCTATTTCCTCCTACGTCATGAGTGTGAATATCTAATGACTGATTGATTAATATATATATATATATAAAGCTGTTTTCGGCGAAATCTGAGTCGTTTTTCGTGCACCCCGTGATGTCACAGGTCTATTTTGAGAGACGACGCCATCGGTGCTTTCCAACCTGGTCGAAAAACTTGTTCAACTGCTCATGACGTAGCCCGGAGAAAGGTCAATCATTGCCTGAACCGTCAAGAACTATGAAGATAGGAAAAGGGTATATACTATAGATAATTTTCTCACATTCTGAGAGAAAACAGAGCTCCAAAGGGCCATGGAGTACCAAGTGCTTTGGAGGAGGCTTTCCGGGCTGGTTCGAGCGGGAGTTCGAACTAAGTACATGTGTCTGAGAGACTACTAGTATGTTATAGCACGGAGGACTGAGTTTATCATTATCGACTTCACAGAGACAGAAGTTGACAAGTGTTCTTGAACATAATTATATAGATGTGTAAGGCGATGCTGTGATATATCGTGACAATGATAACGTACATACCTTCTCCCAAATATTTGGAGCACCGTTGTTAACAATGAATACTCGGGACTTTTTATGTGGGGACAATGATACTATCATACCCTCCCCGAAATATTTGGACCACCGTTGTTGTTTCCCATCAGATGCAAGTTATAAAATCTCATTAAATGACCCATAAACGTGCGAAAGTTGCAGAGTTATAGTTGTAATATGCTCATATCTTTTTGTAGCTGAACTGATGCTTCTTAGATTAGTGGTGTTTCTTCTCTCTCTTTTTCTTGTATCTTTGCCCTAAATATGTTTCACTGAACCCACCTATCTTCCTGCCTGTCCGTGTATATGTGCATCATTGTGCAGCATTTTGGTCATATCTGTATCGAATCCACTCTTGGAAAATATGCCTAGTGCACCTTATTTTATTTTCACCAGAAATACATTTGACTGAGCGAAGTAAGCACACGCTATACTGGTCATCAACTGCACCTATGGCGCTGTGCAATAACAGATACAGAAATGCAGAACTTCCTTTGTGTAACATGCTTACATATCCTGTAGTATTCTTCTAACATGTCTACCACCATACTCATACCATATTATACATGTATAATTCGCAATATATGTCATGCATTGCAAAAATCGTCTCTCCTCTCTCTCACAGGGGGAAATGAGACCGTAGCAATAGTGGGGTTATACTTAAATTTGCAAATTTATATATAGCATGAATACTAAACATGGTCGACTATGTGTGACAGGGGCATTACTCCCAACCATGGTCATTGTCACTCAAAAAGCTAGAAAGTAAATCCAGTTGTAGAGATTGGATTGTATTTGAATATTGTTTACATGGATGTCTAACCTTCATAAAGGTATGTATTGTATAACACTTGGTTTGTAAATTCTTTGCCTTTGAAACCAGACATACGACTGGAGAAATACCCAGTACACCTTACTTTATTTTCACCAGAAATACATTTGAGTTAGCGATGCACACGCTATAATGGTCATCAACTGCACCTATGGCGCTGTGCAATAACAGGATACAGAGGTGCAGAAATTCCTATGTGTAACATGCTTATATCCTGTAGTGTTCTTCTAACATGTCTACCACCATATTCATACCATATAATTCGTAATGTATATCATGCATTGCAATAATCATCTCTCTCCCCCCTCTCTCTCTCTGTATATATATATAAACTTAAACTTCGACAACTTTAATCATTTCTAATATGTCGTCCGCAGATACAACGTAACTTTCTACATACTGGCATGACGTATATATTGTAGGATTTGCCAACCCAAAAGAACCCATCTCTGTACTATACTTCAATATTCATTGTAACATGCAGTAATATTTCTTCTAATATTGCTACCATATATCATCATCACTACATATACCTTATAACATTTAATGCATGTGCTACATGTACTATCATACCTTACAGGCTGCATGTTCCAAGCATTTTTTAAATCATGAACAGTTTACAAGTTTTTTTTACGTACCATTTAGAATGCTATAATTCTCTTCCTACAATATAAGATAAAAGTCTCGAAGATACTGTCCACAGACATAATGTTACTTTCTACATAATGTTCGCAACTGCTATATATGTATATATATATATATATATATATATATAGTGTAGTCTTTTTCCCCCTAAACGTTTTTTTAATACGTCTCTGCCGGCTCTAATTCACAACCTACATAAATCTTGCCTTCTACGAAATTATTCCTATTCCTTCAGCGTACTGAAGTTAGAATTGATTCTATGATCTGGCATGGAACAGTGTTAAAGTTAAAGTTAAAGTTTGCCCATACATCTAAGATGCGTAGGGCGGCGCCCATCTCCACTTCGAAGCCCTTGAGCCACACATTTGTGTAAGTCACTACAGCAGGGGGCTGGTCTGCCGGTAGTGTTGTGTGTTTAACTTCCATACTCTTCCATCTCCACTTCGAAGCCCTTGAGCCACACATTTGTGTAAGTCACTACAGCAGGGGGCTGGTCTGCCGGTAGTGTTGTGTGTTTAACTTCCATACTCTTCCTTATTTAGTGCTAAGTGCTAAGCAGAGAAAGCAGCATGTACCATTTTTAGAATCTTTGGTATGACTCGGCCGGGGATTGAACTCACGACCTACGGTATGCAACGCGAACACTCTACCCGCTCGGCCATTGCACCGGCATGGAACAGAGTACTAGAAGAAAATGCATCGCTCGATTACTGAAGCTTCCAACACATCTGACCGTGCAAATAGTAAATCCCCTTGTTTTGTCTTCATTTCAACACTTGCAGCTATAAGTTTGCCCAATCTATTTATGTATAAAAGTGAAATTCACTAAAAAATAGCGTTACAAGCTAAGACTGCTCCTTAACGTTACAAATCAACACCATTGGCAGTCGAGCTAGCACCAGCACTCACTCTCCTTTTTCAGTCTTCACTCGAGTCGGGTGTCGTACCACGAGATTGGAGAACAGCAAATGTTACCCCAGTCTATAAGAAAGGGGAACGTTATCGACCTGAGAATTACAGGCCAATTTCCCTTACCAGTATTCCATGTAAGATAATGGAGCATATTGTTACTAGTACGATTATGTCTTATGTAGAAGAAAATGAAATCATATGTAAAGAGCAGCATGGGTTCAGACGCCGCCATTCCTGTGAAAGCCAGTTACTCGGACTTGTGGATGACTTGTCTGTTGACCTTGAACAGGGGAGACAAACAGATGCCCTGATAATGGACTTCAGCAAGGCATTTGACAAAGTTTGCCACTCCCTACTCATCCATAAGTTAAACTACTACGGCATCACAGGGTCGCTGCAGACCTGGATCCAGAGCTTCCTCACCGACCGCCGGCAAGCGGTAGTAGTGGAAGGCTCAATGTCAAGTTTTGTACCAGTAGATTCAGGAGTGCCGCAGGGATCTGTTCTAGGCCCCACCCTGTTTCTGTTATATATAAACGACCTCCCTACCAGTTTGTCGTCTATTGCTCGTCTGTTTGCAGACGACACCTTGGCACACAAAACTATCAGCTCGACTAGGGATCAGGAAGTACTTCAAGAAGACTTGGATCGTCTTGCTGAGTGGGAGCAAACCTGGATGATGAGTTTCCATCCAGACAAGTGCCAAGCACTCCATATCACAAGGAAGAGGGTCCCCCAAACAATGAACTACAAACTTCATGGTCACACCCTTGTCTCAACCAAGGAAGCCAAGTATCTAGGAGTGACAATTACCTACAATCTCACTTGGTGTACGCACATCGCAAACATCACCAACAAGGCCAGCAGAACCCTAGGTTTTCTGAGAAGAAACATAAAGGTAGGATCCAAAAAGATAAAAAACCTTGCTTATGTTACATTAGTCCGACCATTACTAGAATTTGCTAGTCCTGTTTGGGACCCCTATACAGCAAAGGATATAGCGAAGCTCGAAGCGGTCCAGCGTAGGGCTGCCCGGTGGGTGTCAAACAGGTATCGACGGTCCTCCAGTGTCAGCGAAATGCTTCACGACCTTGAGTGGCCAACACTCCAGGAGAGACGACGGAGGGCCAGATTGGTCACTTTTTATAAATACCACTCAGGGGATCTGGCTATTAACTGCAAAACGAGTCCCGCTCCACAAGCTAGAAGTTCGAGATCGACCCATCCCGCAGCATACAAGGTACCGACTAGTAGAACCCAATACATTGTATAGGCAAAATGCCTTCTTCCCACGTACAATTAGAGACTGGAACGGCCTCCCAGCGGAGGTGGCGCTATCGCCATCCTTGTCTATGTTTAAATCCAAAATATAAACCCCCCTCAGTCTGCGCAGTGAACCTCTCCATGTTGCCACGGCTGCAGAATCCTCAAAAAGATGAGGTTGGCAGCCTAACCGAAAGAAGAAGAAGAACACGGTAAATGTACTTCTAGCTGCTGCAATCACATGTGCCCACCATAAAGAATGGCGCGTATTTCCACCCATACTTTGTTGGAAAGAGTAATGTGGAAAAAAAAGAAAGAAAAAAAAAAAGAATTTACGCTATGTGCCATCTTTTGATCACTTTTCAACTGCAGCTAAAATGATTACTAGACTAAGTTTACTTTGTTCGAAAGTCGTGCGGAACTCCCTTTCCCGGCATTAAAAACGTTTACCCTTGTTGAAAGTCGCGAATCAGCGCTCCTGCAAAAAAAGCTAACACTGCTCAAAGGAGACTGAGTTTGCGCTAGATCCACGTCTAAATTAGCTCTTGGTTCTCACCTACCCAGTTTCATGTAACACTAGTGGTTTGAGCCTTGAAAAGTTATTTATCTATGCCAAAGAACAACATTTTGTTCCAGAGGCATCATCTGCAACGATAACTATCAAAGACATCTTAGGGCTTTGTATGGGGACAAAAAAATAGTGTGTCGTGTGCGTGCGCGCGTGTGTGTGTGCGTGTGTGTGTGTGCGTGCGCGTGTGTGTGTGCGTGCGCGTGTGTGTGTGCGTGCGTGTGTATTTGCGCGTGTGTGTGTGCGTGTGCGTATGTGTATGTGTGTGTGTGCGTGTGTGTGTGTGTGTGTGTATGTGTGTGTATGTGTGTGTGTGTGTATGTGTGTGTGTCTGTATGTGTGTGTTTGTTTGTATGTGTGTGTGTGTGTATGTGTGTGTGTGTGAGTGTATGTGTGTGTGCGTGTGTGTGTGTGTATGTGTGTGTGTGTATGTGTGTGTGTGTGTGTGTGTGTGTGTGTGCGTGTGTGTGCGTGTGTGTGAGAGTGTGTGTGTGTGTGCGTGTGTGCGTGTGTGTTCGTGCGTGTGTGTGTGCGTGTGTGTGTGTGTGCGTGTGTGTGTGCGTGTGTGTGCGTGTTTGTGTGTGTGAGCGCGTGTGTGTGTGTATGTGTGTGTGTGTATGTCTGTGTGTGTGTGTGGTGTGGTGTGGTTGGAGGGGACGCGCAAGAAACTTTTTATGCTCATGAAGTTCGACTACGTACGCTTTATGCCACGTTTATAATGCTCCCTGTGTACATGCATTACATAATATTTCCACAAAATTCACGTTATATCAGATGAATTACCAAAATATGCGCAGGATTGAAGTTTTTTTCCCATCGTGAAAGGGATTATGCAGACAGAATAAAGATAAAAGTTGATTGTCACCATTGCATTGTTAAGAGATTTGCTCCAGTATTACTCTTTATTTCAGCAAAGAAAGCAAATGTAAGGCCGTGGGTTTAGTTTTTTGGTAGGTTATTTCTAAGGAGCAGGTCTGATCTTCATGACAGAAGACTTGATGGAGAACTTGTGAGCTGCCCACCGAACCCATTCTATACCATGTGACTCACTCCCCCCGCCGCCATGCTTGTACGGCTGGTTCAGGTTTACGGTGTCACAAGCACCATACCACCAACCACCACCATGGCCATTGGCGCAGTTACCGCCCGATTCCTCATCGTTATCCTGGTCGTGTGTTGAGAATCTGTGACCATCATGATAGCTTAACCCTTCCCCACCATCCCCAGCAGTGCCGCTATAGGCACCAACATGCAGACGGTACTTTGCTGCTTCATCCTCGATATAGAACCTATCATATTCAGCGTATACCGTTCCCGAGGACCAATTCTCGAGATCAATGCGCAGAAGGTATACCTTCTCGTTAGAGATTTGATAGATCTTGTCGTTTCCGAGCCAAAACTCGCCGACAAGAGCCCCAAACCCATTTTTGTAAGTTACCCAGTCATTAGCAAAATCTACAGAACCGTCGAAGCGCTTCTGGAGGACAGTCCAGCCGCCGACTCCGGCTTCCATCTCACAGTAGACCCGGAACGAGGCTCCGGCGGCGTCTGGCTGGATGGTGTAGAGACCGCTGGTGGTGTGGCCTGCCTTGTAGACGTCGTCACAATCTGTAAAGCAAGGTGTATGATATTCAAAGACATTTTAAAACAATCTCCAGAACTGGGTAAGATTAGAAGCTTTACGTTAGCATAGCAACTATTAAACATGATTTTTATATGAGATTGCATCTTTATCCAGTTGTAGAGATTAAATTGTCTTTCAAGTCTTTAAATATTGTTTATCTAGATGTCTAGCCTCCATAAACACATTAAGTGCATAATAGATAATAAACCTGTACATCCTGTACATCGCTTCAGCTGAAAAGAGATGCAGGTTGGTGGTACCTTTCATTTTCGGTGGGTCAGGAGTCGGAACAGGAATTTCGGGGGGGCCGGGCGGTCCGGGAGGTCCAACCGCTCCATCGCGCCCGTCTCTACCGGGCTGCCCGTTCGTTCCTGCCGGTCCGTCTCTGCCGGGAGGCCCCTGAAGACAGCCTGTATGTAGAAGTGCGTTAGTCTAATGTCCAGGCAGATGTGAAGATTCTGGTCCTTACGTAGGCTTGGATATTTGCAATTTTATGGTTACCCAATGCCAATCAATCAGGACAAGACTTTCATTTGCCGCCGCAACGTCTGGTTTTAGATGTTTAAGTTATACACAGACACTGACAGGATGAACGCTGGTACTGAAACATTAAGTCAACATTTTAGATACTTGAGGTACGATTTGCAAGCATACTTCGTTTTTCTGATAGACGGTGCACTTTCTTTAACATATCTGTTTTCAGCAAAACAAGAGGTTATGTTTGCTTGTTTGCTAAGTTCGTCTTTACCTCCAAACGGCATTGTCAGGCTGTTCGCAGCTCTCTTCTCCCTGTGGTGCATGCCGGGATCAGATTGAGTATCGGGGCTGAAGGCACCATCCGCCGACTGGAAGAGAAAGCCAATTACTTTTATTACCATGCATTTAGAGTCCATTCCAAGACACCATGCGAGTTTTTCAATGATATTTATAATATTTTAGAATTATTGTCTTATATTTATAATTCTTAATTAATATTCATGAACATTTCGAAAAAAAGGAAACACAGATATGCCATTATTTATAATTAGTCTTTATTGTTTGTAAACATTTCTAAAGTTACCATCGAGAGCTTGTCTCTGTTTACGATCTTTTCAAAACGTATATCGGCTTTCGAAAAATTTCGAAAGTTTAATTGACACGCTAATCCCCTCGCCACATGCACACTCGGCTTCAGCTTATTTTTAGACAGCGCATATACTATAATGATATAGTGTACTATATACTTGTATGGTATAAAATAGCACGCGTTGTTACAAAAAACACACTAAAAATCTAAACACAATACCGCCTGGGTCCTCGATTTCCTTTTAATGTTAATAAACCATTTTCATTCCTTCGTTCTCTTTATCCTTCCTTCCGTCAATAATCAGTCATCCTTTCATTCATTCATTAAACACTAGGTATTCTAAACTGCATCAACAATATTAGCATTTGCAAAACGTTTTGGTACACAATATCAAACTATACTTAACCGTGTTATAAATATTATACAACGTACTTGTAACAAACAGACTAGACTAGAATAACAATGGATACTTTACTTTGCTAAAACTATAGTAATACTAAGCGTATACTGTATCACGCTAACCTGTAGTATAGTATGACAGTCTGTATGTAGTCGTTCGACCATGTCTCGGTTTTCAACTGAAGAGCTAACCGTTTGGGCTTCTCATAAATTTTGATTTACGTTTAAAAAATTGCTAAACCTGTTCCATTGTCTTGAACAAAGATGTATTTTTTTTACAGAGTTGAAAATGGCTAATATATATTTCACAACTAGAAATAGATATAAAACATAGATATTGCAACCGTCGTCAGATCTTTTCCATTGCCTCTTCTAAACAATACCCTGTCTGAGGTTTAGTTGGTTTGATTATTTCACACAATTAACCTAATCTAGTAAAGGTCGCAAGACTGGATTTTCACGGCCGTACGGATTTGTGCGGGGAAACGTGCACCCAGATGATTTCGTTCACTATAAGTTTGTATTCGTTTAACTATTTCTCACAATTTGCAACCAAATTGTACATTTCCATGATAACTTCTAGGTAATATTGATAGCTTCTAGTTCATATTGATTTACATGAGATGATATCCGAAACTAGCAACATAGTTTTGGACAAAGGTGTAGATTTTTTTACAGGGCTGCTAACGTTATGTACTTTGGATTTAGAAATAGCCATGAAAAATAGATATCCCAACTATAAGCAGATATTATCAATAGACCCTTAAGGCCATGTTGACGTTTGGCTGGATCAATTATTTCACTCAATTAGATCCAATTTAGATAAACATCAAACATGCGAGGTATGCTATCCCAAGGTCCCCCAATACTCTAAAGGTTGTACAGAGAAACGTACATTCCTAGTTGATATCTTTTATTCATAATTTTGTACAAGACCAGGGGTACATTTTTTTACTTACTGGTTCTGTGAAATGCATTCAGTCAGATCTTGCCCAAACTTGCAAATTACAAAGAAAGTACAAAGAAACACATATAGCAGTCATCTACTAAACAATCTTGTCATTGATGTTAGGAGTTATGCAGTTAACCTCAGTTATGCAATTGAAGTGAATTAGTCAACATTTGTACCTCAGTTTTCTCCACATGATGACTGTTGTCTTCCCAGAACTTCTCTTTGGTCAGAACCTCCAGCGTAGCGATACGATCTAGGATTTGGTTGTTGTGCTCTTGGAGAGACACGATCCTGTCGTCGTTCGCAGACAGCAGCTGCTTGAGTTGCCAGTTCTGCAACAGCAGCACCGCCATCATCGCCGAGACGACCAGCACGACGGCCGCGGCGCCGATTGCCTGGAGCCCCGCCGGGCGCACACGGGACCTCCGGTCGGCATACACGGGCCTGCCAAGCGTCAGGTCACCGTTCATCAGCTTATCTGTACTCATCTTTTACAAATTAAGGACAATAAAGCAAGGCTTCAATATAATAAAGTTACGATAGTTTTAAGCAAACTGAAGCAAATTCTACCCTTAAACTCTGAGGCACTGCGCTGTGTAGTAGTACAAAATATACTCAGCAACTGAAGATATCTTTTGTGTAAACTTTAAGATATAATCTTCAAGAACCTTGTCGAACAAGAAACTGGGGAAATCCCTTGTAGTTTTTTTCTTGGAAAATGTCGTTCCCTATTGGTTGTCAGCCCCGTTGTTTCCTCATACGTCATAAGTGTGAATATATAATGACTGATTAAAGTTGTTTACGTCGAAGTCAGAGGCGTTCTATTGAATTCCGCCAGGTGAACGGGTCGCAGGTCACACTTGTTTTTCAAACTGATCAGAAAACCCGTTCAGCCGCTCATGACGTAGTCCGTCTAGAGGTATCCTGGTGCCTGAGGCATCTACCCTGACTTTAGACAAAGGGTTTATATCTTGAAATAAAAACACACCAATTTTTCAACTAATCATTGTAGTTAAAATATAGGCCTATTTCATTACCAATTTGGCATCATCAGTGTCATTATGTTGGGTATATGATTGTGTCAGACGATAGCATTGATGTGTTTTGAATCAGCCCCCCCCCCCTAAATATACGTTCCACTGTTGTTGGTGTTTTTGTCGAAATCCTTCGCGCTCATAGTCCGTTAGGTCACAGGTCACACTTGTTTTTCAAACTGATCAGAAAACCCGTCCAGCAGCTCATGACGTAGCGGCCATTCAAAGATCTTCAACGAAACGTAGTACCTGAACCATCAACCCTGACCTTAGACAAAGGGTTTATATTTTGAGATGAAAACACATCAATTCTTCACATAACGCAAGGCTTTGTCTTTCTAATAAGAATTGCTCTATGCCATACCCAACTTGACACTAGTGTCAGACTATTGGATATATGAATGTGTAAGAGAATGGCATAACGTGTCTTGGTGTATCACTGAAGAACGTGCAGACACTTTTGTGAACACGGTGATTTTAGTCAGAGAAGCTTTATAACTCTGAGTGATCGACCTTTTCAAACTGGATTCCAGTGATAGATATTGGGAATTTAAACCACATCGCGATGATGTAATTGTGGGCTGAAGGTGTATCGGAACTTTATATAGAAGACATGGATCCATTTTCAAAAATTACAAATTTGCGATAAACTATGTGTTATAGAGCGACTCCTCCTTCCTCGCCCACCACCTACTCTGCCCTGCACAAAGTGTCCCAGACTATTCCACACTGCTCTGGGCCTGAGCAGCCACTTCAGACATCGCCACCAACAATCAGCAAATGAGACTGGATGGACATGAACTAATGCTCGGTCACGAGTGGACGCCGATGATGGTGTTTATTCTATTTATTTTGGACGCTTATGGCTGTTTTGTGTGACGTTACAGACACAAGCCTAATTTGGCAGTGTTGCCATCGGCGGTCTTCAACCTAGTAGAAAAACCTGTCGCTCTGCCGATCGTCGTTTTGGGATGAACCTTCAACTCTGACCCCGCCAGAGGTGAACTTGCAATGCTGCTATCTGCTTGTTGTACATTTAAACAGAAAATGACGTCGTGACTTGGTAAACTTGAAATATCTGTTGAAATTTCAATCTATCCTGCATACAACATATTAATTATATTAGAATAAAAAAAAATGTCTGAAATTTACAGCCAAGAAAACTCGGGAACATCATTGAGCACGTGTAGCTGTCCCTGGTGCTGAAATGCCATTTTCATGTGATGCTGTAGTTGTGTCTTGGCTGGACCAGCAAACAGCGCCGCCATGCGATATGTGTCGGTGAGGCAGGCCCTTTAGCAGAGGTCACGCGGGGACATTCCACACCACAGTGTAGAATGAGAGTGAAACTCAGACGATGCTGTAATATCTATTGAAAATGAGGACGTCATTCCTTCTCCCAAATATCTGGACCATCGTTGTTGTTTCCTATCAGATGAAGATTATAAATATCTTGCTAAAAGATGTGAAATGTGCAAAAAGGTGCAGAGTTATAGTTATAATATGCTCTTGTATTGTTGTAGCTGAACTGCTGCTTCTTAGATTATTGCTGTCCCTTCTCTTTTCTGCATCTTTTATCCTAAACATATTTCACAGAACTCGCCTATCTTCCTACCTGTCCGTGTATATGTGCATCATTTTGGTCATATATGTATCAAACACACTCTTGGAAACAAATACCCTGTGCAGCTTATTTTATTTTCACCAAAAAATACATTTGAGTGAGCGAATTAAGCACACGCTATAATGGTCATCAACTGCACCTATGGCGCTGTGCAATAACAGAAAACAGAAGTGCAGAACTTCCTATGTAATATGCTTATATCCTGTAGTATTCTTCTAACATGTCTACCACCATATTCATACCATATGCTATATGTATAATTCGCAATGTATATCATGCATTGGAAAAATCGTCTCTCTCCTCTCTCTCTCTCTCCCTCACTCTCTCTTTCTCACTCTCTCTCTCCCCCTCTCTCTCTCCCCCTGTCTCTCTCTCTTTTTCTCTTAAACTTAAAATTTGACAACTTTGATTATTTCTAATATGTCATTCGCAGATACAACGTAACTTTCTACATACTGACATGACGTAAATATTTTTGCTATAATTTTCCTCCTACAATATAAGGTAAAAGTCTCTAATAAGCTGCACAAGCTACTGCCATGCCTGGCGAACCTCTGTCTCGTGTCAGCCACATGGTGATTTACATCATTCACCCTGACGGGAGACCTGGCGCATCCCGTCTTGTAATTAGCCAACGAAAGGGTATGTCACCCCGTAAGGGGCGGTATGACCCTGTCGTGTGTAAACATGTGTGATCACGTCGACCGATGATGATGATGCCATATATGTATATATACAGTGTAGTCATTTTTCGCCAAAACGTTTTCTTAATACATCTCTAATTCACAACTTCTAACACACATACATCTTGGCTTCTACAAAATTATACAAACTATCATGATTCTATCATGTGGCATGGCTGAATACATTGCTCAACTACTGAAGCTTCCAAGGCATCTGACCTTACAAATAGTGAATTCACTTGTTTTGTCTTTATTTCAACACCTTCCCAGCAATACGATTTCCCAATCTATTTCTGTATAAAAGTGAAATTCACAAACATGGTAACGTTACAAGCTAACGCTGCTCTTAAACGCCACAAGTCAACAGAACAGTAAATGTACTTCTGCTGCAATTACATGTGTGCACCATGAAGAATGACTCATATTTCCACGCATACATCGTTAGGAAGAGTAATACAGAAAACAAAACAAAGAATGGATTTACACTATGTTTTATCGCCCTGTCCATGCATGGAATATTAGAATCTTAGAATAAGTACGAAAAGGACTTTTTTGGTGTTTACCACAGCAGTGAATGGCTTTGCCATCTTTTCTTGCGGAACTCCCTCCCCAGGCAAACGTTAAAAAACGTGTGCAGATATTGAAAATCAAGAATCAGGGCCAAACCCAAAAGTTAGCGCTGCTAAAAGTCTTCAAAGGAGGCTAACTCCGCGCTAGCTCGACGTCTAAATTCGCTCTTGATGCTCACCCGCCCACATTCATGAAGGACTGGTGTTTTTAACCTTAGGGACGTTATCTATGTCAAAGATCAATATTTTGTACCTGAGGCATTCTTTCTTGTGGCAGCTAAGGGGTCTGTATGGGGATGGAGAGTAGTGCGGCATATGTGTGCGTGAGGGGGGGGGGGGGTCAGTGTGTGTTTGCGTGTGTGTGTTTGTTGGGGGAGGGGACACGCAATAAAGATTTTGTGTGAAAGGGTGCATACAAACAGAATCAAGCTGAATATCAAGTGAGCCGGTCGTCGCCATTGCATTGGAGCTTTGTTCCGGCATTTAGATAAATAAAACTTTACTCTTCGTAATTACAGCTCAATGGGAACAATACGTCTGCAAGCTGTGAACTTATTGCGTGCAAAGAAAGCTGTTAGGGGCAGACGTCAGGGCGTCAGTTTAGTTAAAGTTGGTTATTTCTAAGAAGCAGGTCTGATCTTCATGACAGAAGACTTGATGGAGTACTTGTGAGCTGCCCACGGAAGCCATTGTATACCATGTACATGAGTCCCCCCGCCGCCATGCTTGTACGGCTGGTTCAGGTTAACGACGTCACAACTATAATACCACCAACCTCCACGACCGCCATTGATAACTGCGCAGTCACTGCCCGAAACAACGTCGTTATCCTGGTCGTGTGTTGAAAATCTGCTACCATTATGCGAGCTTAACCCGTACCCACCATCCCCAGCAGTGCCGCTATAGGCACCAACATGCAGACGGTACTTTGCTGCTTCATCCTCGATATAGAACCTATCATATTCAGCGTATACCGTTTCCGAGGACCAATTTTCGAGATCAATACGCAGAAGGTATTCCCTGGCGTTAGAGATCTGAAAAATCTTGTCATTTCCCAGCCAAAACTCTGGTCCACTGTTGTTGGTTTTTTGGTGGAAATCCTTCGCGCTCGTAGTCCGTTAGGTCGCAGGTCACACTTGTTTTTCAAACTGATCAGAAAACCCGTTCAGCAGCCCATGACGTAGCCGGCCATTTAAAGATCTTCAGCGATAACGTAGCACCTGAAGAATCAACCCTGACCTTAGACAAAGGGTTTATATCTTGAGATGAAATAACAACAATTCTTATATACGCAACGGAAGACTTGGTCTTTCTAAATAGTATTGGTCTATGTCATGACCAACAAGACGTCATGTGCGATAAACTCGGTGTTATAGAGCGACTCCTCCTTCCTCGCCCACCACCCACTCTGCCCTGCACAAAGTGTCCCAGACTATTCCACACTGCTCTGGGCCTGAGCAGCCACTTCAGAAATCGCCACCAACAATCAGCAAATGAGACTGGATGGACATGAACTAATGCTCGATCACGAGTTGACGCCGATGATGGTGTTTATTCTATTTATTTTGGACGCTTATGGCTGTTTTGTGTGACGCTACAGACCCAAGCCTAATTTGGCAGTGTTGCCATCGGCGGTCTTCAACCTAGTAGAAAAACCTGTTACTCTGCCGATCGTCGTTTTGGGATGAACCTTTAACTCTGACCCCTCCAGAGGTGAACTTGCTATGCTGCTATCTGTCTTTATTGTTGTACATTTAAACAGAAAATGACGTCGTGACTTGTTAACTTGAAATATCTGTTAAAATTTCAATCTATCCTGCATACAACATATTAGATATATTAGAATAAAAAAAAAATGTCTGAAATTTACAGCCAAGAAAACTCGGGAACATCATTGAGCACGTGTAGCTGTCCCTGGTGCTGAAATGCCATTTTCATGTGATGCTGTAGTTGCGCCTTGGCTGGACTAGCAAACAGCGCCACCATGCGATATGTGTTGGTGAGGCAGGCCCTTTAGCAGAGGTCACGCGGGGACATTCCACACCACAGTGTAGAATGGGAGTCAAACTCAGACGATGCTGTAATATCTATTGAAAATGAGGATGTCATTCCTTCTCCTAAATATCTGTATCTGTTGTTGTTTCCTATCAGATGAAGATTATAAATATCTTGCTAAAAGATGTGAAATGTGCAAAAAGGTGCAGAGTTATAGTTATAATATGCTCTTGTATTGTTGTGGCTGAACCGCTGCTTCTTAGATTGTTGCTGTCCCTTCTCTTTTCTGCATCTTTGCCCCTAAATATGTTTCATTGAACTCACGTATCTTCCTGCCTGTCCGTGTATATGTGACTGTGCATCATTTTGGTCATATATGTATCAAACACACTCTTGGAAACAAATACCCAGTGCACCTTATTTTATTTTCACCAAAAAATACATTTGAGTGAGCGAATTAAGCACACACCATACTGATCATCAACTGCACCTATGGCGCTGTGCAATAACAGAAGTGCAGAACTTCCTATGAAACATGCTTATATCCTGTAGTGTTCTTCTAACATGTCTACCACCATATTCATACCATATGTTACATGTATACTTCGCAATGTATATCATGCATTGCAAAAATCGTCTCTCCTCTCTCTCACAGGTGGAAATGAGACCGTAGCAATAGTGGGGATATACTTAAATTTGCAAATTTATATATAGCATAAATACTAAACATGGTCGACTATGTGTGACAGGGGCTTTACTCCCAACCATGGTCATTGTCACTCAAAAAGCTAGAAAGTAAATCCAGTCGTAGAGATTGGATTGTATTTGAATATTGTTTACATAGATGTCTAACCTTCATAAATGTATGTATTGTATAACACTTGGTTTGTAAATTCTTTGCCCTTGAAACCAGACATACGGCTGGAGAAATACCCAGTATGCCTTACTTTATTTTCACCAGAAATACATTTGAGTGAGCGAATTAAGCACACACCATATTGGTCATCAACTGCACCTATGGCGCTGTGCAATAAATAACAGAATTCAGAAATGCAAAACTTCCTATAAAAAGTATGTAACATGCTTATATCCTGTAGTGTTCTTCTAACATGTCTACCACCATATTCATACCATATGATATAAATAATTCGTAATGTATATCATGCATTGCAATAATCGCCTTTCCTCTCTCTCTCTTAACTTAAACATTTGACATCTTTAATTATTTCTAATATGTTGTCCGCAGATACAGCGTAACTTTCTACATACTGGCATGACGTATATATTGTAGGCCTTTTCAACTTAATAGAACTTGCATTTACCATTATTAACCATCTATGTACTATATATAATATCTACTGTAACATGCAGTAATATTTTTCTACCATATTGCTACCACATATCATTATCACTATATATACCTTATACCATTTAATGCATGTGCTATATGCACAATACCTTACAGGCCGCACTCTCTTAGCATTTTTATATCATGAACTGATTAAAAGATTTGTTTCCGTACCATTTAGAATTCTATAATTCTCTTCCTACAATATAAGAAAGAAGTCTCTAATATGCTGTACATGTGCAGGTATAATGTTGCTTTCTATATTATATGTTCGGTACTGCCATGCCACATATATATACAGTGTAGTATTTTTCGCCAAAACGTTTTTTTAATACATCTCTGAACTCTAATTCACAACTTCTGACACACCTACATACATCTTGCCTTCTACAAAATTATTCGTATTCCTTTAGCGTACTGAAGTTGAACTTGATTATAGCATCTGGTATGGAACTAAGGACTGGAAAAGAATGGCTGAATGCATCGCTCAACTACTTTTTCTTCCAATACATCTGACGTTACAAATAGTAAATCCCCTTGTTTTGTCTTCATTTCAACACCTTCCCAGCAATACGATTTCCCAATCTATTTATGGATAAACGTGAAATTCACTAAAATGCTAACGTTACAGGCCAGTGCTACTATTAAACGTTCCAAATCAACATATAACCATAAATGTACTTCTGCCACAATCACATTTGTCCATTACAAGAATGGCGCGTATTTCCACCGATTCATCGTTACACACTTCGTTAGGAGAGTAATACGAAAAAAAGAACGGATTTATACTTTATTTTATACGTTTGGAATTAGTTAATGCACGGAATATTGAAATTGTAGAATGAGTTTAGGAAATGGATTGTAACGAGTTTACTACCGTTTGGCAGTGCCATCTTTTGATCACTTTTCAAACTGCAGTAAAAATGATTACTAGTATACTTTGCGCGGAAGCCGTGCGAAACTCACTCTCCCGGCATAAGAGACCCTTAGCCCGTGTTGAAAATCGTGAATCAGTGCTCACGCAAAAAAAAAGTTAGCGCTGCTAGAAGTATTCAAAGGAGGCTAACTTCGCGCTAGATCCACGTGCACGTCTAAATTAGGTCTTGGTTCTCACCTACCCAGTTT
>NC_049988.1:19466499-19482405 GCF_000003815.2 Branchiostoma floridae
GTGTGCATGTATGTGTATGTGCGTGTGTGTATGTGTGTGTGTATGTAGGTATGTGTGTGTGTGTGTGTGTGTGTGTGTGTGTGTGTGTGTGTGTGTGTGTTGTATGGGTGGAGGGGACGCGCAAGAAATTTTTTATTCTCATGAATGTCGACTACGTAGTACGGTTTATGCCACGTTCATAATGCTCCCTGTGTACACATTACACAACATTGCCATCACAATTCACGTTTTAGAAGAAGATTTGTCGAAATATGCGCAGGATTGAAATTTTATCTCACCGTAAAAGGGCTCGTGCAGACAGAATCAAGAAAGTCAGGTGAGGTAGTTGTTAACATAGCATTGTTAAGAGATTTGCTCCAGCATTACTCTTTGGAAAGGCAGCTCAAAAGGAACATTACGTTAAGAAGCTGTTAGCGGAATGCGTTCGAAGAAAATATTTGCTAGATGCAAACGGCAGATCGTTGGGTTAGTTATTGGTTGGTTGTCTCTAAGGAGCAGGCCTGATCTTCATGAAAGAAGACTTGATGGAGTACCGGTGAGCTGACCACGCATACCATTCTATACCATTTTGATTATCCCCCCCGCCGCCATGCTTGTACGGCTGGTTCAGGTTAACCCATTCACAAGCACCATACCACCAACCACCACGACCGCCAAGGCTAGTTGCGCAGTCAACGCCCGAAATATCGTCGTTATCCTGGTCGTGTGTTGAGAATCTGTGACCATCATTGTAGCTCAACCCGTACCCACCATCCCCAGCAGTGCCGCTATAGGCACCAACATGCAGACGGTACTTTGCTGCTTCATCCTCGATATAGAACCTATCATATTCACCATATACCGTTTCTGAGGACCAATTCTTCAGATCAATGCGCAGAAGGTATACCTTCTCGTTAGAGATCTGATAGATTTTGTCGTTTCCCAGCCAAAACTCACCACTGAGGTCCCCAAACCCATTTTTGTAAGTTTTCCAGTCATTAGCAAAATCTACGGAACCGTCGAAGCGCTTCTGGAGGACAGTCCAGCCGCCGACTCCGGCTTTCATCTCACAGTAGACCCGAAACGCGGCCCCGAAATCGTCTGGCTGGATGGTGTAGACACCGCTGGTGGTGTGGCCTGCCTTGTAGACGTCGTCACAATCTGTATAATGTAAGTCATCCCAGATAGTGAACTTGCCGTTTGAACAAAGATTTGTGAAAGTAGGTGTTGGCAGAAAATTCAGGTCAAATGTAGACTTTGAAGATTATAACAACTTTGGAAGAAAAGGCAAGACGATAGACATTAACATATACCTGTAACCGGGCTGACATCGTTACCGGAACAATTACAGCTTCCGGGTGGTCTAGGGAGTCCGTCACTGCCGTTCCGGCCGTCTGACCCGTTGGATCCGGGTGGGCTCTCGGGACCGGTCGGACCCTCGGGACCGGGTGGGCCCTCGGGACCGGGTGAGCCCTCGGGACCGGGCGGGCCAGGAGGTCCCGGTGGCTCGGCAGGACATGGAATCCCATCGCGACCGTCACGACCGCTCGGGCCAGGTAACCCCAGAGGCCCGTGCATGCAGCCTACATGGCAATGTAAAGATCAGTCCGGTGTAAGACTAGATACGCACCGGAATGTGTGCAAAACAGGTTGAGGTTGTAATCCAAACAAAGTTCTCATACATGAAAGATGAGACAAGATCGAAAGAGAAAATTGTCATTTCAGCAAGTTATCCATAAACACAATTCTGCCTCACAGCAGACTAACGATGCATTAAAGCTAGGTCTGGTTTTGATCCTTTTCTAGGTCGACATGGCTTGAATTAGAGTGCTGAAATCATTAGTTGTTAATTCCATAGAAAATGTGCTCTCGGCATATTAGCAACACACTGCCACACGTGCGTCTAACTCATCCCTAGGCGTGAAAGCTATTGGATGTGAAGGATACTACTATTGCTCAGTATGAGACAACCAGTAAGGCCTACGTCACATTTCCAAACCGGGGCCCGGCCGGGTAGCTTTCGAGAACGAAAAGTATGATATTAAAGACACCCAACTACACAAGACGTAAATAGAATAGTAGAGGGCATTATTTGTGTACATTTTACGTATACATTTCTATTGTTTCGTTTCCACAAATTAATAGCCCGTCCGGGCCCGGCTTGGAAATCTGACGTTACCTTAACATTTGAAAATACCGAACAGGACGTTATAATAAAAAAATCATTACATTGCGTATAGCAAGCAGACACTTAACCACCAGACGGCAGAGTGAAAGTGTTGGCGGCTCTCTTTGCCCTGCGGCGGCGGGTGGGATCAGAAAAGACGGGCGGCCGGTCCTAGTCTCTACCAGACTCCCGCCTGGCCGAATAGGGGGCTTTGGCCAAGTTAGGAATATAAGCCCAGTAGTAGTTGATTGGCCTAGGAGTATAGGCGGCCTTGTAGCAAACTGTACTCCTCGCGATCGGCCATCTAACTTCTCTAACGTGTTTTCTGTCTTATTTGGCCAATTTCCAATTTCTATTTTTCCAGCGACCTGTGGAGCCTGGTAAAGGCTAGGCCGGCCCCGATCTACAGCCCGTCTGCTGCAGGACGGAGCGTCTCGGGACGGAACATGACGTCTGTCTATGCTCGCAATGCTTTTCAATATAGCATCAAAAATAATAGACATAAGTATGGGAACCCAACTTACCTGGCGTCTTACTCATCTCGTAAAGACGCTGCTCCAAGGCGGCGGTTCGGTTTCGCTCCTTGTCCAGATCACGCTTCAAGACGTCAACAGTGGTGGACAGTTGGCGAATGTCGTCTTGGTCGCGCTTCAAGGCCTCAACAGTGGTGGACATGTCGTCTTGGTCGCGCTTGAAGGCGTCAACAGTGGTGGAAAGTTGGCGCATGTCGTCTCGGTCGCGCTTGAATGCGTCAACAGTGGTGGACAGTTGTGATATCTCCTGCAAATTTATAAGCGTATGTATAAATGTAAACGCACGTCAGAATACCAACCGTAAAAAACAAAATGAAAAAGCAGAACGCTCTGGCTTAATGGACTCAATAAAGCTTGATAAACAAAACAGGCACGCAGGAACAGACAGACTTAATGTCAGAAAAAGTGATTTATAACAGGTCCTGTGGCACAGGGGTATTTACCTCTTTATTGATGAACGTCAGAGGGGCGAGTCCCACACCAACTAGACTAAGCATCACGGTAATGCCGGCGATCATGCAGCTGCGGTGGGAGCGGATGAAGCTACAGAGGGCACCACGGCCGCTTGCTTCACCCTGATACGTGCGGTCTGTTAGAAAACAAGAGCTTTTAAAACAAAAAATGTTTTATCGAAACGTTGAACTGAAATTTTCAACACAAAAGTTGGAATTATCCAATTTTATAAATGTCCAACTCCATTCTTTATCAAGGAATGACATCAGACTGGAATTGGACTGTCCAAAATCTGGGGAAATTCAACTTTTGTGCTGTAAATCAAAATTCAACTTTAAACCTAAATAGATAAATTCAAGACTCCTGAATGGCTCTTGAATAACCTCGTGCTAGCATAACCTCCAGGCGTCTTGTTTGGACCGGTTAAATGATGTAAATGAATTGTTGTGTATTATGATATAGCCAGGCGATCAGACCCCTCAGGAAGGAATGATCATGAATACAGTACAGCTAAAGTTTTTAAAATGTTTGACATGCCTCCAGCTGTCTTATCTGGTAATGTAAAAAGTTGTTGTGTAATATATAATGGTTTACTATTTTAAATAACCCACTGTAAATAACTGGGCATAATCCAGGGAGGCTCAAGCCATTCTCGGCATGTCATTTCTGAATTAGATGAATTTAAAATAAATCAGGAAAAACACAAAGTGAAACACATTACATAATAGCTAATAATCAATCAATAGACTAAGTTAGTGACGGAGCCGATTGGTAGATTGCTAAAATGTACAACAATGTAAAGACGAATAAATTCAGGAAATTTATTGTTTAACATACGAATAACTAACCAAGCTTGTCGATATTAGAAGTTTGATTGCTTCATGGAACTGCTTAACAATATTACTCTCGGTAACATTTGGTGCCTTGTCGCTTAGCATTTATTCTCTGCCAGACACACAAAAAAAAGATTATTACATTATGTACTCTTTTAACTTTTCGGCCCGTTTGTTGAAGTTTCATAATTTAAGATGGCGTCCATGGATTGCTTAAGAGATCAGATTTGTCACAAATATCTCAGGAATATACTAATTATCAGTTTGTGATCGTACGGCAATCGTGATCAGACGCTGGAATACAAGACGGTTGCATGAAAAACAAAAACACAGGATAAGTTTTACCTGCTCTGGAGACGCACAAAGCGTTGGGTATACTCGCAGCGGCGTCCGCAATTGATCGCCAATCAGTCTGGGGCTGCTGCATGGGTGTGGTGCCTGGCGGAAAATTAAAAAAAATAAAATGGCTTTGTGATGTGATGAAATCATAATGTAACATTATTTTCACAAAATATCTATCTATTAAATATCTTAGTTTCATTTTATTAACAACACAAACGCGTCTGCTGCAAATGGATACTCATATATTGCATGATATTACTGTAGTAATATTTTAGTTTATGGCTTTTCAGAAGTACGTTTCAACTTGAGGTGCGGTGCTGGTTCCAAACTGGTTATGTTTTCAGCCAATTGCACCAACTGTGCTGGATTACTGTTCCTTTATGTGCATTGGTTTGACGATTGAAGACGAATCTTTAAGTTAGGGTTTGCTGCTATACGGGGATTTACTTCACCAACCGAAATGGTGGATGCACTCCTCAATATACCATGCCCCAAGAGGGGTTCACACTTCATTCAGATGAGAAGATAGTAGGGTTACTTAATACTACTTGTGCCCCCACTGGTATATAAAGAATATCGTCATAAGAATGCATCTTCCGAGGTTCATGCCTAGACCAAATTATATCTGAATCTTAGACAAAAGACAACACATTGTACACCAAGCAAGGCACTGGGTAATTATGGATCTCAATATTTGTCATTACATAGATTTTTGAAAACCAAACCCCCTTCACAGCTGACGTGTAGAGGGAAGATATTTTCAAAAACTAGTTTACCTGCGTTGTCACTAGTTTGGGACTGCTGTTGATCTCCCGGCATGATGGGACTTGTCAGGTTTCTGCACAGCAAAAATACACGCCCTACCTCAGGCGTGGTTCGAAACGCAATGAGAAATATAGTCTAACCTGAAATAATTAGAAACCAGAGAAAATCATATTGTGTGGGTGGAAAACAACACACGTTTTCCAGGTGAGACCAATCATACAGACACGTAATCCTTTTCTTTGTTTGTTTGTTACATATTGAGAGAGAAGTATCGAAAACAGATTTTAAAATTCTGATCATGTTTGGAAAGTTATTAGATACATTGAAATGTATATGCACGCAAGGGAGAAAAACTATTTTTTTCTTCATTTCTTGTTTTTCGTCTGACATTTTCCGTGTTCGTCACACAACAACTAGGGTATTTTGCCCAAGTGGCAAACTCAGGCAAAAGTAGAGTTCGGCAAACTCCTATCTCCATGAAATATTTTGAACTTTTGTAAATTTTATGCACAAGCCTTGTACATTTACTTGATTTATTCATGGTGATGTTCATCATTGACTAACATACACATATCACAAGTTTAAAATTTCCATCATTAATCATTAAGCGGTTTTAAATCAGTTCCTCATATCATACCACATGCAAGTGTGTATTTTAATCTACCCACACCGCACAACCATGATCATGTTTAAAAAACTATCAGATACATTGAAATGCATGGGAGAAAAATTTGTATTCTTCATTTTTTTGTTGTTCGTCTGATATTTTCGTCCCATAACAATTAGTTAGTCAACACACGCACGAGTTTTTCGGTTAAGGTAATTTGTAGATTTTCTACCGTGAATACATTTTTGTCTAATTTTTTTTTGCTCCAGCAAAATTCAAGTGGCAAACCCAGGCTTAACTAGAGTTCGGCAAACTCAAACCTTTAGCAATACTTAGAACGTTTGTACATTTACTTGATTTATGCATGGTAATGTTCATCATTGACTACCATACACATATCACAAGTTTAAAATTCCAATCATTTATCATTGAGCGGTTTTAAATCAGTTCCTCATATCATACCACGTGAAAGTGTGTCTTTAATTTATCCCCCAAGACCCGGTTCACTGGGAGTGAAGACAATAAAGATGTGGAAGTTGAAGAATGATAATGTGTTCAAAACAATGATCATGATTTCAATGTCTTCTTGCGACTTCCACATCTCTGTACAGGATGTTTCTGCTCAAAGAATCTGTCTTTAGATGTCTTCTTGCTGGCAACATTTATGCACTTTTTTAAGACCTCAGAATCAAGAATATTTCGAAAGTGATCAAAAGATCAAAAGTCTTGAAATCGAAGATTACTTTGTGTTGCATGTTGTCAGGTTTTAAACAATGTAGTGTTTTATTTAGACAAACGCCTTAAACTCATTTGTGAACACGTGTCGTAATCAGCGGATTCGCGAAAATTCTGGAGGCTTTGATTTAGCTCCCAGTGTTCGACCCTTTCAAAATAGTTTCCAGCGATTAATATTAGAATTTAAACCACGATGATATAATTGTAGACTGAAGGTATATCAGAATTGTGTAGGGAGGATATGGATTCAAGCAGTAGGTTCTTGTTTTAAGCATATCTAAAGTCGTTATTTGCGATGAACTAAATGGTTTTGTTAAAGTTTGGACAATTCTAGAGGTATTTTGTCTCGTCCAAAATTTATTTGGTGGTGTTGCAATCGGTGGCCTTCAACGTAGTGGAAAAACCTGTCCCTCTGCTGATCGTCGTTTTTGGGATGAACCTTCAACTCTGACCCCTGATGATCAGGTGACCTTGTTTTGCTGCTGTCTGTCTGTATTGTTGTACACTTGAACCGGAAATGACGTCATGACAGGGTAAAGTTAAAATGACTGTTGAAATGTCAATGTATCTTCGATATCGCATATTGAGAGGTGTCTTTAATTTACAGCCAGTAAAAACACATAGTAAAAGTCATACAGCAGCCATGGCTGTCTCTCATTTGAGTGTCTGTGTGTATTAATGTGTGCCTGTGTGCGTTTCTGCCTGTATGTCCGTATATATATTTGTATGTATATGTCTTTGTATGTATGCAAGTATGCGTATGCTCTTGTTGTGTCTGTGTATATGTGCACGATATACTTTTGGCTAAACCAGTTAGGCCTACGTCACATTTCCTACGCGGGGCCCGGTCGTGCTGTGTGTGCGTGTGTGTATGTGTATGTGTGTATGTGTGTGTGTGTGTGTGTGTGTGTGTGTATGTGTGCGTGTGTCTGTGTGTGTATGTGTCTGTGTGCGTGTGTCTGTCTGTGTCTGTGTCTGTGTGTACATATGTGTGTGTGGGGGTGTGTGCGTGCGTTCATATATCCGTATACAACTTATTCATATTAAAAAAAGAAGATCCAAGACAAAATATAACATACACCATGTTGTAATTTCACCAAACTTGCAAATGTGATACAGTGGTTATATATGCTAATGAAGCTCACGCTATCTTGGTGACTTTAGTGCAATAAGTAATACAGAGCTAGAAGTTCAATACTTCTTATAATAACATGCTGATACATGTATGGGACCGCGTGGCGCAGCGGTAGCATGTCCGGATTTGCACCGAGAGGTTGCGGGTTCGAATCCGCCTGCCGTGCCACCGATCTTGTGCCCTTGGGAAAGGCACTTTACACGACATTCCTCACTTTACTCAGGTGAAAATGAGTACCTGGTTTCGGCTATGGGAAAACGAAACGAAACGAACGAACCTGTATCAACCTGTGTTCTTCTAGCATGTGTACTACCAGATGACGTACGTCACTATATACTATCAACATATACAAAATATAACGCTAGCAGCCATATAGCATCATCAACATATACCATATAACGTTTCCTACCGTATGCCATCACTAATATATATATGTATATATATATATATATATATATATATATATATATATATATATATATATACTTGTCTACGTTAGATGAATATGATTAGTAGTCACGGGTACTACAACTCGTTACTTTTTACATGTTCGCAACCACCATACCTTATATGAAAATTATTTTCACCTAAAAGAAATTACCTTATTACATTTTGTACTATAATCCACAACTTATAACACACCTACACATCGTGCCTGCTACAAAGTTGTATCTACTTAATCTAAAATACACCTAACATAGAACCAAGGACTGCAATACAATGTATCGTTCGAAGAATGAAGTATTGTAAGACATGTGACCGTACAAATTGTTATTTCCGTTTTATTTTTGTTTGTTTTTCAACATCACCCAAGTGACAAGTTTGCCCAATTAAAAAAAAAGTAAAATGCACTACAATGCTAACTGTGTTTTTAGATATTACAAGTCAACAAAACAACAGTAATGTACTTTCCCCGCAATCACATGTGTCCTCCACAAAGTATGGTGTGTTTTTCCATTCTAAGTTTGTTTGGGAACAGTAAAGCAAAGAACGAAAGGATGGAGCGAAGAACGAAGGGATGAAGCGAAGAAAGAAATGATTGATTTACACCTGGGGGGGGGGCGTTCCACACTGGTTCCGCAATGATAAGAAATTACAGAAAAGTGAAACCTAACTTCCATTGAATACCATTACCACGAATTGCAGAATATGATGATATGAAGGTATTGACCTTCCTTATCCCTAACAAAGGTTCTACAATATTATGACACTATTCTTCTTAAAATCTGCCCTGCATGAAATGATTACAAGTAAATTAGAATTTTACAATGAAGAAATGGATTTTTAAAAAGTTTCCCACTTCAGTGTGGCAGCGCCATCTTTTGGTTATTTTGTAAACTGCAACTAAAAGTTTGTTAGTAACGTTATACTTTGCGTGGAACTCATGCGTGACTCCTCTCCCTCGAGTCTTAACCGAAAAAAAATCTAACACTGCTTGCACTATAGCTAGATCCACGTCTAGATTAGCTCAGGGTCCTCACCTGCGCAGATTCATGTAGGCGTAATGCTGTCAACTTTGGAAAGTTATCAGTGCCAAAGAACAACATTTTGTTCAAGAGGCGCCCTTAGCAGTGACAACTATCCAAGGCATCTTAGGGGGTCTGTATGGGGATGGACATTAGCGAGGCGTATGTTCGTGTGTGTGTGTGTATGTGTGTGTGTGCGTGTGTGAGTGTGTGTGTGCGTGTTTGTGTGTGTGAGCGCGTGTGTGTGTGTATGTGCGTGTGTGCTTGTGTGTTCGTGTGTGTGTGTGTGCGTTTGTGTGTGTGAGCGTGTGTGTGTGTGTGTGTGTGTGCGTGCGTGTGTATGTGTGTGTGTGTGTGTGGTGTGGTGTGGTTGGAGGGGACGCGCAATAAACTTTTTATGCTCATGAAGTTCGACTACGTACGCTTTAAGCCACGTTTATAATGCTCCCTGTGTACATGCATTACATAATATTTCCACACAATTCACGTTATATCAGATGAATTACCAAAATATGCGCAGGATTGAAATTTTACCTCACCGTGAAAGGGATTATGCAGACAGAATAAAGATAAAAGTTGATTGTCACCGTTGCATTGTTAAGAGATTTGCTCCAGTATTACTCTTTATTTCAGCTAAGAAAGCAAATGTAAGGCCGTGGGTTTAGTTTGTGGTTGATTATTTCTAAGGAGCAGGTCTGATCTTCATGACAGAAGACTTGATGGAGTACTTGTGAGCTTCCCACGCTTGCCATTCTATACCACGTGACTCACTCCCCCCGCCGCCATGCTTGTACGGCTGGTTCAGGTTAACGGCGTCACAATGTTTATGCCACCAACCACCACGACCATGGACAGTTGCGCAGTTATCACCCCAGGGGTCGTTATCCTGGTCGTGTGTTGAGAATCTGCTACTATCATGATAACTTAACCCATCCCCACCATCCCCAGCAGTGCCGCTATAGGCACCAACATGCAGACGGTACTTTGCTGCTTCATCCTCGATATAGAACCTGTCATATTCAGCGTATCTAGTTTCCGAGGACCAATTTTCGAGATCAATGCGTAGAAGATATCCCTTGGCGTTAACGATTTGAGAGATCTTGTCGTTTCCCAGCCAAAACTCACCGTTAAGGTCCCCAAACCCACTTTTGTAAGTTTCCCAATCATTAGCAAAATCTACAGAACCGTCGAACCGCTTTTGGAGGACAGTCCAGCCGCCGACTCCGTGTGGAAGAAGGTGACTGTTTTCCATCTCACAGTAGACCCCGAACGAGGCTCCGGCGGCGTCTGGCTGGATGGTGTAGACACCGCTGATGGTGTGGCCTGCCTTGTAGACGTCGTCACAATCTGTAAAACAAGGTGTATGATATTCAAAGACATTTTAAAACAATCACCAGAACTGGATAAGTTAGCATAGCAACTATTAAACATGATTTTTATATGAGATTGCATCCTTGTCCAGTTGTAGAGATTAAATTGTCTTTCAAGTCTTTAAATATTGTTTCTTCTTCTTCTTTCCTACTGCCTAGCCTCAATTTTTTGAGATTATTGGCAGACTACGCATGGTTTAATTACAATACAAGTGACCAGAACAAATAGACATGGGAAAAATGAAGGAAAATGCTGAGGGAAATAAAAACAAACTGATTTTCTGTGTGCAAAAAGACAGGACAGGTGAATTAAGTGGGTTAATAGGACACGTATTTACATATATACAAGACGTGTGGGGGTGGCTCAATGCAGCAGGGTCCTCCCCAGCTCAGTTTTGAACTGGGAGAGAGACCCCGCCTCCGCCACACCAGGCTCAAGTCCATTCCACTCTCTGATGGTACGAGGGAAGAACGAGAGCCTGTAGTAGTTGTTCCTGCACGCGATGGCCTGCAATGTTTGTGAGTGATTGGTGCGGCGGGAGCATCGAGCCACCGGGACAAGCATGGTCGTGTGAGGTACGTACATGATGTTGTTGATGATTTTGTACAAGGTGACCTGGCGGGCAATCTTCCTTCTAAGTTCGAGGGACTGCCAGCCAAGATTGTGAAGCATGGAGGTAACTGAGCTTGTGCGTCTGTAATCGTTAAATACATATCGGGCAGCTCTTCGTTGTACCATCTCTAGGCTACTCACCTGGGCCTTGGTGTGAGGGTCCCAAACACTACAGCCGTACTCGAGACATGGTCGAACCAGAGCCATGTAGGCTCTCTCTTTGGCCGCAGTGCTGGATATCCGCAGGCAGCGTCGTAACATTCCCAATGTCCTGTTAGCTTTTGATGTAGTTTTTTCAACGTGTTTGCCCCAGGTTAAGTTGGAAGACATATGAAGGCCAAGATATTTTGTGGAACTTACCTTGGTCAAGGGGTGTTGGTGGAGTGAGTAGGGGAATGTTATCGGGTTTCTGGAGGCTGGGACCGACATTACTTCGCATTTGGACGGATTAAAGGCCATAAGCCACGTCTTCTCCCATGAACAAATGCTATTTATGTCGTGCTGGAGTTTTTCTAGATGTCTAGCATCCATAAACACACTAAGTGCAAAATAGATAATAAACCTGTACGCCCTGTACATGGCTTCAGCTGAAAAAAGATGCAGGTTGGCGATACCTTTCATTTCCGATGGGTCAGCAGTCGGAACAGGAATTTCGGGGGGACCGGGCGGTCCGGGAGGTCCAACCGCTCCATCGCGCCCGTCTCTCCCGTCTCTGCCGGGAGGCCCCTGAAGACAGCCTGTATTGCGTTAGTGAAGAAGTGCGTTAGTCTAATGTCCAGGCAGATGTGAGGATTATGGTCCTTACGTAGGCTTGGATATTTGCAATTTTATGGTTACCCAATGCCAATAAATCAGGACAAGACTTTCATTTGCAGTCACAACGTCTGGTTTTAGATGTTGAAGTTATACACAGACACTGACAGGATGAACACTGGTACTGAAACATTAAGTCAACATTTTAGATACATAAGGTTCGATTTGCAAGCATACTCCGATAGACGGTGTATTTTCTTTTACATTTCTGTTTTCAGCAAAAGAAGAGGTTATGTTTGCTTGTTTGCTAAGTTCGTCTTTACCTCCAAACGGCATTGTCAGGCTGTTCGCAGCTCTCTTCTCCCTGTGGTGCATGCCGGGATCAGATTGAGTATCGGGGCTGAAGGCACCATCCACCGACTGGAAGAGAAAGCCAATTACTTTTATTACCGTGCATTGATATACTATAATAATATAGTGTACTATATCCTTGTATGGTATAAAAAAACACACTAAAAATCTAAACACAATACCGCCTGGGTCCTCGATTTCCTTTTAATGTTAATAAACCATTTTCATTCCTTCCTTCTCTAAGTCCTTCCTTCTGTCAATAATCAGTCATCCTTTCATTCATTCATTAAACACTAAGTATTCTAAACTACATTAACAATACTTAATCTCCAAGCAGCGCTGTGGCCAATAACTCCTCTGTCGGCTAAACTCCTTCCCATTTGCCACAGCAAGATCTGCTTGGAGATTAAACAATACTAGCATTTGCAAAATGTTTTCCTACACAATATCAAACTATACTTTACCGTGCTATAGATATTATACTTGCAACATACAGACTAGACAAGACTAACACTATAGACACTTTACTTTGCTAATACTATAGTAATACTAAGCGTATACTGTATCACGCTAACCTGTAGTATAGTATGGAGTCGTTACGTTTGACCACATCTCACTCACAGTTTTCAACTGTAGAGCTATTTATTTAAACCGTTTGCCGTTTGCGCTTCTCATCAATTTTGATTTACGTATAAAAATTTCCTAAACCTGTTCCATTGTCTGAACAAAGATGTAGCATTCACAGAGTTGAAAATGGCTTATATATATTTTACAACTAGAAATAGATATAAAACATACATATTGCAACCGTCAGCAGATATTTTTAATCGCCTCTTCTCAACAATGCCCTGTCTGACGTTTGGCTGGTCCAATCATTTCACTCAATTAGAGCCAATTTAGATAGATATCAAACATGCGAGGTATACGCCATCCCAAGGTCCCCCTACACTCAAAAGCTTGTACAGAGAAACGTATATGCCTAGTTGAGATCGTTCATTCATAAAATTGTACAAGACCAGGGTTATATTTCCTTAGTTACTGGTTCTCCTGTGAGATGCATTCGGTCAGATCTTCCCTAAACTAGCAAATAGCTAACATACGGGGACGGTAACATTACCCAAAGTACATCAAAACACAAATAGCAGTCATCTACGAATCAATCTGGTCATTGATGTTATGAGTATCTCAGTTATGCAATTGAAATAAATTAGTCAACATTTGTACCTCAGTTTTCTCCACATGGCGACTGTTGTCTTCCCAGGACTTGTCTTTGGTCAGAACCTCCAGCGTAGCGATACGATCTAGGATCTGGTCATCGCGCACTTGGAGAGACGCCACTAGCTGCTTGAGTTGCCAGTTCTGCAGAAGCAGCACCGCCACCAGCGCCGAGAGGACCAGCACGACGGCCGCGGCGCAGGCGGTCTGGAGCCCCGCCGGACGCACACGGGACCTCCGATCAGCATACACGGGCCCGCCAAGCGTCAGGTCACCGTTCATCAGCTTATCTGTACTCATCTTTTACAGCTTAATGGCAATTAAGCAAGGCTTCAATATAATAAAGTTACGATAGTTTTAAGCAAACTGAAGCAAATTCTACCCTTAAACTCTGAGGCACTGCGCTGACTGGCTCTATGTAGTAGCCCTCAGCGACTGAAGATATCTTTTCAGTAAACTTTCAGATATAATCTCTCAAAAACCTTGTCGAACAATAAACTGGGGAAACCCCTTGTAGTTTTTTTCTTGGAAAAATGTCGTTCCCTATTGGTTGTCAGCCCCGCTATTTCCTCATACGTCATAAGTGTGAATATATAATGACTGATTAAAGTTGTTTACGTCGAAGTCAGAGGCGTTCTGTTGAATCCCGCCAGGTGACACGGGTCACAGGTCACACTTGTTTGTCAAACTGATCAGAAAACCCGTCCAGCCGCTCAAGACGTAGTCCGTCTAGAGGTATCCTGTTGCCTGAGACATCTACCCTGACTTTAGACAAAGGGTTTATATCTTGAAATGAAAACACATCAATTTTTCACTTAATCATTGTAGTTGAAATATAGGTCTATGTCATGAACATCTTGACATCATCAACGCCTTGGATATAGGATTGTGCCAGACGATAGCATTAATGTGTTTTGAATGATAAGATCACCTACCAGCATAACCCCCCCCCCCCTCCCAAATATCCGGCCCACTGTTGTTGGTGTTTTTGTCGTAGTCCGTTAGGTCACAGGTCACACTTGTTTTTCAAACTGATCAGAAACCCGTCCAGCCGCTCATGACGTAGCCGGCCCATCAAAGATCTTCAGCGATAACGTAGTACCTGAAGCATCCACCCTGACTTTAGACAGAGGGTTTATATTTTGGGATAAAATTTCTTCGCATATAGCAAAACTTTGCCATTGCGATTAGTATTAGTTCTACGTCATAACCTACTTATCATCATCAGTGTCAGAGTCTTGGATATATGAATGTTCAAGACGATGGCATAATGGGTCTTGAATAGTAATATTATCTATCGGGATACCCCCTCCCCCAATATCCAATCCACTGTTGTTGTTTTGGATGTGAACATCTGACTGTGAGCGAAGACAAAGCTGTGGAAGTTGAAGAATCACAATGTGTTAAAAACAATGTTCATGATTCTCATGTCTTTTGCGATTCCCGCATCTCTGTACAGGTTGTTTCTGCTATAACAAGTATCTGTCTTCTTGCTGGCAACGTTGTATACTTTAGACAAGACCTTAGAATCAAGGATTTCTTTCAACTGATCAAAAGCCTGTATCAAAGCTACTTTGGACTGCATGTTGCCAGATTTGAAACAATCTAGTGTTTTGTGTAGACAAAAGTCATACTGACATACATTCGTGTATGAACACGTTTTGTAATTAGTGGATTCACGAAAATCTGTGCTCTCAGTGTTCGACCTTTTTAAGATGGTTTCTTGTGATAAATATTGGGATTTAAACCATAGCACTATGATGTGATTGTAGATTGAAGTTGTTTCAGAATTTTCAATGGATTAAAGCAGTAGATTCTTTTTTAAGAATATCTAAAGTCGTTATTTGCGATGAACTAAATGGTTTTGTTTGGCCAATTCTAGAGGTATTTTGTCACGTCACATATCTAATTTAGCCGTGTTACCATCGGCGGCCTTCCAACTAGTGGAAAAAACCTGTCCCTCTGCTGATCGTCGTTTTTGAGATGAACCTACAACTCTGACCTGTGATGATGAGGTGAACTTGCTTTGCTGCTGTCTGTATTGTTGTACACTTTAACAGGAAATGACGCCGTGAACTGATAAAGTTAAAATGACTGCTGAAATTTCATTGTATCTTCGGTATCAAATATTGCAAAGTGTCTTCAATTTACAGCCAGTAAAAGTCATTCAGCAGCCATGACTGTCTCTGGTGCTGAAAATGCCATCCTACATGTGATTGTTTACAATTGGAATCTTTAACTCGCTGAATTATGTTACTCGCTTTACCGGCTTTGGAATGAGCTGTAAATGTGTATAGCATAATAGGTGCCATCTATATATCTACACTAAGTAGCTATCTTTTGTATATATGTATAAACTTGTGTTGTGTTTTCATTCGTGTGTCTGTCTGTCTTTATTTATGGATGTGTGTACCAGTATGTGTGTGTTTCTGCCTGTATGTCCGTATATATATATATATATATATGTATGTATCTGTGTATGTATATGTGTATGTATGTATGTAAGTGTGCGTATGCTCTTGTTGTGTCTGTCCTTCTGTGTATATGTGCGCGATATACTTTTAGCTAAACCCAGTTAACCTACGTCAT
>NC_049988.1:19482505-19486089 GCF_000003815.2 Branchiostoma floridae
AATGTGATACAGTAGTTATATATACTAATAAAGCTCACGCTATCTTGGTGATAGTGCAATAGGTAATACAGATCTATAAGTTAAATATTTCTTATGATAACATGCTGATACAGGTATCAACCTGTGTTCTTCTATTATGTATACTACCATATAACGTACGCCACCATATACTATCAACACATACAATATAACGCTAGCAACCATACAGCATCATCAACATACAACATATAACGTTTCCTACCGTATGCCATCACAAATATATATATATATATATATATATATATATATATATATACATATATACTTGTCTACGTTAGATGAATATGATTAGTAGCCACAGGTGCTACAACTAGTCCAAAGCGTTTCTACAATAAAAAGAAACTTTCAACAAATTTTTTTTTCCTGCAACGTTGCTAAAACATCTTGCTGTTAAACTTTATTCTAAATTACAACAAAAGAACTGACAATTCCTACTGTGAAGTCCGCTAATATAACGTTACTTTCTACATAATGTTCGCAACCACCATACCTTATATAAAAATTATTTTCACGGGAAAGAAATTATCTTATCGCATTATTACTATAATCCACCACTTATAGCACACCTACACACCGTGTCTGCTACAAAGTTATATCTACTTAATCTGAAATACACCTAACATAGAACAAAGGACTGCAATACAATGTATCACTCGATGAATGAAGTTTTTGTAAGACATGTGACCGCACAAATTGTTATTACCGTGGTTTTTGTTTGTTTGTCAACATCTCCAAAGTTATAAGTTTGCCCAATTTACTTATGTATAAAAGTCAAATGCACTTCAATGCTAACGCTGTTTCTAGATGTCGCAAATCAACACAACAGCAGTAAATGCACTTTCGTGTCCTCCATCAAGAATGGTTTGTATTTCCATTCTAAGTTTGTTTGGGAACAGTAAAGCGAAGAAAGAAAGGATGGAGCGAGGAAAGACAGGATGGAGCGAACTCAAGAAAGAAAGAATTGATTTACACTATGGGGGGGGGGGGTCTCCACTGGTCTGAAAGAAGAAGTTGTAAACAACAAACCCCTCTTAATGAAGATAAAAAGAGATCCACAATGATAAGAAATTACAGAAAAGTGAAACCTAACTTTCATTGAATAACATTACCACGAATTGCAGAATATGATGGTATGAAGGTATTGTCCTTCCTTATCCCTAACAAGGGTTCTACAATGATATGACACTATTTCTAATCGGCCTTTTAAAGTTGTCTATGCATGAAATGATTAGAATTTTACAATGAAGAAATGGATTTTTTAAAAGAGTTTCCCACTTCAGTGTGCCAGCGCCATCTTTTGGTTATTTTGTAAACTGCAACTAAAAGTTTGTTAGTAACGTTATACTTTGCGCGGAACTCATGCGTGACTCCTCTCCCTCGAGTCTTAACCGCAAAAAAATCTAACACTGCTAGAAGTGTTCAAGGGAGGCTTACTTTGCGCTATAGCTAGATCCACGTCTAAATTAGCTCATGGTCCTCACCTGCGCAGATTCATGTAGGAATAGTGCTGTCAACTTTGGAAAGTTATCAGTGCCAAAGAACAACATTTTGTTTAAGAGGCACCCTTAGCAGTGAAAACTATCCAAGGCATCTTAGGGGGCTAGGGGGATGGACATTAGTGGGGCGTATGTTCGTGTGTGTGTGTGTGTGTGTGTGTGTGTGTGTGTGTGTGTATGTGTGTGTGTGTGTGTGTGTGTGTGTGTGTGTGTGTGCGTGTGTGTGAGAGTGTGTGTGTGTGTGTGTGTGTGCATGTATGTGTATGTGTGTGAGTGTGTGTGTGTGTGAGCGCGCGTGTGTGTGTATGTGTGTGTGTGTGTGTGTGTGTGTGTGTGTATACGAGTGTATGAGTGTGTGCATGTATGTGTATGTGTGTGTGTGTGTGTGCGCGCGTGCGTGTGTGTGCGTGTGTTCGTGTGTGTGTGTGTGTGTCTGTGTGTCTGTGCGTGTGTGTGTGTGTGTATGTGTGTGTGTGAGAGGAGGTGTGTGTGTGTGTATGCGAGTGTATGTGTGTGTGCATGTATGTGTATGTATGTGTGTGTGTGCGTGTGTGTACGTGTGTGTATGTGTGAGAGAGTGTGTGCGTGTGTGTGCGTGTGTGTTCGTGCGTTTGTGTGTGCGTGTGTGTGTGCGTGCGTGTGTGTGTGTGTGTGTGTGTGTGTGTGTGGTGTGGTGTGGTTGGAGGGGACGCGCAATAAACTTTTTATGCTCACGAGGTTCGACTACGTACACTTTAAGCCACGTTTATAATTCTCCCTGTGTACATGCATTACATAATATTTTCACACAATTCACGTTATGGCAGATGAATTACGAAAATATGGGCAGGATTGAAATTTTACCTCACCGTGAAAGGGATTATGCAGACAGAATAAAGATAAAAGTTGATTGTCACCATTGCATTGTTAAAAGATTTGCTCCAGTATTACTCTTTATTTCAGCAAAGAAAGCAAATGTAAGGCCGTGGGTTTAGTTTTGTGGTTGGTTATTTCTAAGGAGCAGGTCTGATCTTCATGACAGAAGCCTTGATGGAGTACTGGTGAGCTGACCACGCTGCCCATTCTATACCATGTGTATAATCCCCCCCGCCGCCATGCTTGTACGGCTGGTTCAGGCTAGCGCGGTCACAATACCTATACCACCAACCACCACGACCGCCCCAAACAGTTGCGCAGTTAGCGCCCCAGTCGTCGTTATCCTGGTCGTGTGTTGAGAATCTGCGACCATCATGCCAGCTTAACCCATACCCACCATCCCCAGCAGTGCCGCTATAGGCACCAACATGCAGACGGTACTTTGCCGCTTCATCCTCGATATAGAACCTATCATATTCAGCATATACCGTTTCACAGGACCAATTCTCCAGATCAATGCGCAGAAGGTATACCTTCTCGTTTGAGATCTGATAGATTTTGTCGTTTCCGAGCCAAAACTCGCCACTGAGGTCCCCAAACCCATTTTTGTAAGTTTCCCAGTCATTAGCAAAATCTACGGAACCGTCGAAGCGCTTCTGGAGGACAGTCCAGCCGCCGGCCCCGGCTTCCATCTCACAGTAGACCCGGAACGAGGCTCCGGTGGCGTCTGGCTTGATGGTGTTGACACCGCTGGTGGTGTGGCCTGCCTTGTAGACGTCGTCACAGTCTGCAAGTCATTTGAGTTAAAGTTACATTAAAGGAAGGATGTTCGTCTCAGATGTTGAACTTGTCATGTTCATAATGAGATTACGAAAGTCGGTGTTTGCGGAAAACCCATGCTTTGCTAATAGACCAATGAAGATTACAACAAAGCTAGAATGAAAGGCAAGTCGATACAGATTACATACCTTTCAGGCTGACAGCGTTACTGTCACAATCACAGCTTCCTGGTGGTCCAGGGAGTCCGTCCCGGCCGTCTGACCCGTTGAATCCGGGTGGGCCCTCGGGACCAGGTGGGCCAGGGGGTCCGGGTTGGCTGCATGGCCCAGATGAGGCGGGCGGGCCGGGAGGTCCTGGTGGCCCGGCAGGACCTGGAATCCCATCGCGACCGTCACGACCGCTGGGGCCAACCGG